>NC_041387.1:623452307-623460264 GCF_002162155.2 Triticum dicoccoides
CGGTCGAAACGGGGGTCCTGTTGATCGGGAGCGTTGTGGCGTACCACAAAATGGACGAAACGGACCTCCTACAATCGAATCGGGGGTCCTGTTCATCCGGAGGGGTGTGGCGTACCGCAAAACAGGACTTCACATGATACTGTTCATCTCCACCGTCGACCTCCTCCAGCCTCCACGGGCTACCTCGACCTCCTCCAGCCTCCACGGGCTCCTGTTCATCCAGCCTCCACCGCGCGCTACTCCACCAGCTACTGTTCAACCACCCCTCCACCGCCTACTGTTCATCCAGCCCTCCACACCACGGGGTCCTGTTCAACCACCCCTCCACGGGCACCTCTCCACCGTCTACTGTTCATCCAGCCCTCCACCACACCATGGGGTCCTGTTCATCCAGAGGCAACGCCACCGCTCACTATTCATCCACCCCCCCCGGCAACGCTCACTGTTCATCCTAGAGGCAGCATCGATCAGCTTCAGTTAGCAGCAATAGCAAAGGAATCGCTCGATCGGGTTCAGTTAACAACCATCGATCGATCGCTCGGGTTCAGTAACGCGTAGCCTACAGTGCAATCGCTCGGGTTCAGTTAGAGCCCAACGCCTTGCTCGGGTTCAGTTAGAGCCAACGCCTCGCACACACGCGCATACGTGTACGAGAGAAACGCGCATCGCTCGTCCCCCGACCTCCCACCGTAACCGGCAACTCCCCCAAATTTTCCTCCCCCTCGCTTCTACCACGGTTTTTTCCGTCATGGACGGCCCAAAGAATGTCATGCAGTTGCGTCTCCGGCCCGCCCAGGACGAAAAGCCCATTTTCTGTCATGATTTTTTGTCATAGAAGTAGGAGCCCACCACATCTATGATGATACCGGGTTTTTTCACAATCATCGTCATAGGAGTGTCATATGTATGACAGAAAAAAAAATTCGTTCGACCCAAAATGTCACGGATGTGTCTTTTCTTTGTAGTGGAGGCGGATGCCAAGGAGGCACGAGAAGATGGCGTCGACTTGCTGGAGGAGGGCCGGCTGTTAGCACTCAGTCGGTCCGCCATCTACCAGCAGAGTCTGCACCGATACTACAACCGCAAGGTGAAGCCAAGATCCTTCCAAGAGGGAGACCTTGTGCTCCGGCTGATCCAGCGAACAACCGGCCAACACAAGCTCTCGTCACCTTGGGAAGGCCCTTTCATCATCAGCAAGGTGCTGGGCAACGATTCCTAGTACCTGATCGATGCCTAGAAGCCAAATCACGCAAAAGAGACGATTCAGGCAAGGAGACGGAGAGGCCATGGAACGCAAACCTCCTCCGAAGATTTTATAGTTGAGAGCAGTATGTATCACGCTACCTTTTGTATTATGTACGAAGACTCCGGGTCCCCTGAGAAGAACTCGGGGACTACCCTATTTTATCTATATGATAAGTGTTATGCCTATGAGTATGTATTGTTTTATTATTTCCGCCTGGCACCAGGTTCAACCAGTCGGCCCAGAGGCTCGCCGCCTTCTGCTATATGCCGCCTCCTGCAGCCGGACAAGTAGTGTGTTGGCACCAAAAACTTCCCTTGTCAGAAGCCGCAGCTCGTAGAGCGACTGCATGGCGGGCAGGGGTTGCAAAACAGTGCCCACACGAAAAACGGCTAAGGGAAGAACACATATAGTCAAGACCGGCATCGCGCCCGTTCGGCCGGCTACCGAGTAGCCGGCCAGCCGGCTTCTACTTCTCTTGCTAACACTCCAAATGGCTAAGTACTTGCTCTCACATCAAAGCTAAGTACTCAACCCAGCCACGGTCCGCAGAGCGGCTGCTCGGCTGGCAAGAGGATAGCCGAGGGAGGGCGGCAAAGGAAAAAGCAAGGAGCTCAAAGCAAGAAAAGTCAGAAGCCGGTAAAACAAAGCATGAATTGTAATAAATATTTACATAAGATAAAGGCCTATCGGCCAGCATTCAACAGAGTTTGATGTACACCCAGAGGGTGGAATTGTGCAAAGTTAACCGAATTGTCCAGACTAGCAAGCAGGAAAAGAAAAAAATTCCTAAGGGGCAGCAGAAGGCTCCGGCTGGACAGTGGGGTCGGCAGTGCCAGTTGGTGCAGCAGAGGGCTACGACTGGACGTTGGAGTCGGTGTTGCCGATGGGTGCAGCAGAAGGCTCCGGTTGGACGACGGAGGTGGCAGCACCGGTTGGGGTGGCGGACGACTGGACGACAGAGTCGGTGGCGTCCGTCGGCGGAATGGGCGGCTGGTCGGTCTCCACCTGGCCGCCTCCTGCAGCGGTCGGTGCCTTGGAGCGCGGATCGTTGCTTGAAGCACAGTCAGGATGAGGCTGACCGTCCGCTCCAGCCTCCGGCACGTCATCTTCGTCCTCCTCCTCCTCACCCTCCTCTTCCTCCCCTTCCTCGCTGGAGTCGATCACTTCAGTCGAATCCTCGCTGTCCTCTGGGTTCAGCCCGAGCAACTCCAGCGGCGCTTCGGCACCTTCTTCGACCACCTCCGGGATGAACACGCTGGTGTTGGTATAGTCGGTGATTGCCGCCGCCCTGCTGACAAGCTCGGCCTCCACCGCCACCAGCTCCTCCTGCGCCTCTAGCCGACACATGGTCAACTAGGCTAGAGCTAGCCCAGGATACCACGCCTTGATGAACTCCAGGGCTCGGCACGCTCCTGCCCGGTCTGCAGATCCCTTCCAGGCCTCCAGGCGGCCGACCGCTACCTCCAGCCAGTCGGTAGTCCGACTGGGGGTGCACGGAGCCTGCACGCCTGGCTAGAGGGCGGAAATCGCCTGGGCCCCGACACGTTGAAGACGGCGCAACATTTGATGGGCGGGCCGAAGACGGGCCTGGATGCTGAGGATTTGCTCGTTGAGGGTCTGGGGGGGTGTTAGCGGCAATCTGCATGCCTTCCGCCCTCCGCTCCTCGCGTTGGGCCTCGATGATCTGGTTCGCAGCAACGGAGTGGCCCGGGAAGAAGTCTGCTCGGACAGAAGGCAAAAAAAGCCAAAGTCAGAAACTATCAGTCGACCTAGATAAGGTCCGGCAGCTCAAAACAAGAAACAAAAAAAATGAAACTTACCATCGACCAAGTCTTCGATGCTGCTGAAGCAGGCGGTTATCTGCGCCTCTTTATCAGCCCAGGCGGAGCGCTCGGCCTCGAATTCAGCGAGGAGGTCGGTCTCCTTCGCCTTCGCCTCCTGCTGGGCCGTCTTGAGAGCTTCCGCCTGCTCCTCAAGCTGAGCGACCAGCCGGTCACGCTCCTCGGCTAGCTTGCTGCACTCCGCCCCCTTGCCGCGCAGGGCAGTGTTGGCTTCACCCAGCTGCTGTTGTAGGGCGGCATTGGCCTTTGAAGAAAAGAAAGAAGAAAGAATATCAGTCAAATAACAAAGAGGGATGCAGTTGCCAGGGAGATCCGGCCTGACTGATCAGCAGTCGGCCCGAATCTCGGGGACTACAGCCCGCGGGGGAGATCCGGCCTGACTGATCAGCAGTCGGCCCAAATCTCGGGGACTATAGCCGGAGGGTGCGCTATCGCGCCCCCGCAGAGAAGAAGTTGCCAGCAAATATAAAGTCATTGGGAATATTCAGCCCGACTACTCAGCAGTCGGCCCGAACCTCGGGGTCTACAGCCCGTGGGTGCGCCAGCGCGCCCCCGCGAAGAAAGGAAATTGAAGCTTACTCCGGCTCTCGGACAAGTTGGCGGTATGTTTTTCCAGCTCCCGAACCCTGGAGTTGAAGGTGACCGCGTGAAGATTGTGGTAGTCCTGCAGAAGGGATATCAGATAAGTTAGCATTCGACACCGACAAGTTGAAGTTCCGAACCGCCTGCTCAGTAGCCGACCCGAAACATGGGGACTACACCCAGTGGGTGCGCTGGCGCGCCCCCATGAAGGATGCAAGAAGACCAAAACGAAGAAAGGTAGGAAACTTACACGGATGGCTGCCCGTGAATCCAGGAACGCCTCGTTGCAGCGCTTGAGGGCTTCGGCTTCGGCCCACAGCTTGGCCTGAACATCGAGGGATGCCTAGTTCAGGGCACCCGTCCCGCCCCCGCGTATCCAGCCAGCAGGCGCAACGCTAGTCGCCTCGGTGTCAGGGACCGACAAGCTCGCGGCACCGGCCTCCAGCGGCCGCGGTGCCGAGGTCGCTTTCTCAAGACGGCGGCGTACGGGTGTGCAGACCTCAGGAATCAGGTCCGTCACCATCACGTCCTCGACTGGTGGCACCGGCGGAGCGGCCGACTACTCGTCCTGCGGTCCGCCGGTTGGTGGTGGCGGTGCCACGATGACGTCCGGCATGGCCACATCGCCCCCCTTCCTCTCCATGACCGGCTGCTCGTCGCCGGTTCCCCCAGTCATCGCCACAAACTCCAGCGGAGGTGACGCGGAGTTCAAGGGAGTCACAAGCAGTGGCTCCTGGCGGCGTGCAGCCTCTGCAAGCCGCTCCTTCTCCGCGGCGTCGGCCTCTGCTTGCGCCAGCTTCCTCGCCGTAGATGCGGCGGCCTTGTCCGCCTCCGCCTTCGCCAGGCGGTCTGCCTCTTCCCCACGCGTGTTCCGCTCCTGCTCCTCTCGGAGGTCGGCGGCCAGGTCAATCCGCCGGCTGGTGGTGGAGGTTTCCGCCGACCTGATAACCGAAGCGGCGGCAGATTTCTCGAGGGTGAGCGGGGCCCTGAGATGGGAAAACAAGATAAAAAGTTTTTAGGCAAGATCGGCAAAGAGGTGGAAACGTGAGAAGGATACTTACGCCGACACCATGACTGGTACCTTCGGCTGCCTCTGGTACTTGGCCACCTTGGCTGTGGCTTCTTTCAGCCTGGCCGCCGCGGCCGGGTTCTTGGGCTTCTTCGGCTCGCTGCCAAACAGGGCAGCGCCTTGCTTCCGCTTGCGCTCGCCGCCTCGGGCGGGCAGCCCCGTAGAGGGGCCTGCACCGGTGTTGGCAATGCTCCGGGCGGGGCGCGGCTCGTCTTCGTCGTTGTCGTCGTTAGGCCAGGTCTCCATGCCGCCGCCCTCCTCGGAGCCGCCTACTTCGTCGCCGCCGCCTGCTGTGTCGTCCGCCAAGGCGGCCGCCCCCAAGTCGGGGTCATCCACATCGCTCACTACCCTGTCCGGCAGGTAGTCACCACCCGGCCCCACGATGGCGGCCATCACCTCGGACATATAAATTTGCGATCCAGAAAAAGAGTTGCATTACACAAGGAATAAGACTAAAAGTCAGAGCTAAAAGAAGAAATCAAGGGACTTACGGCAGGTGGTGGGTCGTCGCGAGAATACGGCCGCTTTCCGCTGCCAATCTCCCTCCGACACCTTGAGGTCGGAGATCTCGTTCACCATCCTCGCGACCTCAGCAGTCAGCATCTCCCTCGTGCACAACCTGCTCGGGTCATGGTGCCCGCTCATCCGACAAATCAGATGAGGGCGGCCCTAGAGCGGGAGGACCCGACGCTTGACGAAGGCAATAAGGAGGTCGGAGGCCACGAGGCCCTCTGACTCCTAGAGCACCCGGAGTCGGCCGATGGCGGCTGCCGCATATGCCGACACCGGCTTTGGCTTGTAGCCCTAGTTGGGCCGAAGCCCGACTGGGGCGCCGGCCTCGTAGGCCGGCAGGTTGATGAAGTCGACAGCCGGATCGACGTTCTCGACATAAAAATAAGACTGCTGCCACAGTTTTACTGACTGTGATAGTTTGATGATGGGGAAGGCATTCCTCTTCGTCGGCCGGCGCACGGTGACAAACCCGGCGCATTGGGCCGCCGTGTCCTTGGCGGAGGTGCCAAGTTTGCCATAGAAGAATGCTCCCCACAGCTCGAGTGTGGGGAGGATGCCGATGTAGCCCTCGCACGCCGTGACGAAGGCGGAGAGCAGGGTCATGGTGTTGGGCGTTAGATGATGCGGTTGGAGATGGTTGAAGTCGAGGAACGAACGGAGGAAGCTGCTCACCAGAAGGCCGAAGCCGCGGAGAAAGTGCGAGCGAAAGATGACCCGCTTGTTCCCCTTCGGCGCCGGTGAAATCTCCTCCTCCGGCAGCACCCGCGCCTTAACGAATGTCACTTTGGGCATCCGGTGCGTATCCCGGAGGTAGGAGATGTGGTCTTCAATCACCGTCGAGCCGTCCTAGTCGCCGCCCTTCTCGCGCGCCATGGCTTCAGGCGGGGCTGTGAAGGGAGGAGGAGCACGGCGGCGGCGAACGGCGGCAGCACCACGGCAAGCACGGAGCGGCGACAACAGCAATGGCAGAGAGAGCAAGAGGAGGAAGAGAGTGTGGGAGGGGGCGCGCGTGCTCTGCCGCACCCCTCCCTCCCCCTACTTATAGCCCTCGGGCTACAAAGCCGAGGGGGTGGGACGTGGGATCATGGGATTAACTGCGCCGACGACCCCACGCCCCCCCCCCGATTATCGTGCAAACTTACTGCGCCTTGAACGCTCGTAGGAATCGCAACCGCCCACCTCAGCATAGCGGATCCACCCGCGTGCCGAGGCCCGGTAGTGGCGGGCCCGGCCCACCATCACGTCCCATCGGGAGTGTGGGATGTCAGGCTGGCCGGGCTGGCGAGCGCCGCGTGGCGTGCTTGTGGCGGGCGGTGACCCTGGGAAGCTTAGCAGGCGCGCCACCTGTTTTCCCGCCTTGGAGTTCAAAATCGGCCGACGATCCCGCCTTGTCAAAGCCAACTCCAGCAGTCGGCGCACCGCAAGGCGGATCGAACATTCTCCCGGAGCTCGGTGAGGGGGTAAGCCGTTGAGACTTCGCGGCCCCTCGACCACCACGCCTCACCGGCTTTGGGGACTACTGTCAGAGAAATGGGCCACGGGTAGCCTCACCCGAGTCCTTGAACATGTTAAAACTTTGGGCCCGCTTCGCCCCACAGTATCCCAAGCTGAAGCTCCGCCCTTCGGGGGCCGGCTGGCTCAACGGTCGGCCACTGGAGGACAACCAACCACCAGCAGACGGCACCATGAGCGGCCGACTCCAGTCAGTCAGCCTCTAGAGAGGACGACGTCGTGCAGGCGGCCACATGGTGCCCTCAGAGTCTGTGCCCCCATCAAGAGGACGAGATAGGGTGTGGCAATAGTGAAGCCCCTCACCCCCGAATCTTGGGCTGGGCATGGCCACAGTGCCCCGTACAGGCGGAGATCTCCGCACGACGTGGCACTGTTGCCACTCCCCCCTGACGTCATTCCGGACAGGAGGAGCCTTGTTCCCCATGACGACCTATCGGTATGGCCCGCAGGCTGCGGGCCCTATCGGGCAGTGACGTCTCGGAAGACGGCGGATGCCGAACCAGTCGGACCTGGGGAAGGCCGGCCTCCAGCAGGCGGCCGTCCCTTCCTCCGAAGCAAGTGCACCATTAACCTGATGAGACCAGGTGTGGCTACAGCGATCTCCCGTCAGGCGGCGGGACTGTAGCCACACTGAGCTGACAAAGCCCGCGTCATAGGCAGCACGGCTACAGTGAGTAGCCACCGACCAGACCCGCCAGCGGCGGGAGCGGCCTGTCGGCTCCGTACCAAACCAGCTGGCGGGGCCCACCAAGCGGCGAGCCCCAATAGTCGGCGGATAAGCCGGAGGCCGGAGACACTGACAGCCGGGCCCAGCACCCGGCCGGATTACCATTGTACCCCTGAGGGGTAGGCCTATATAAACCCCCCAGGGCACCCATGCAAAGGGGTCCCCACTCCATTAGAACTAGCCACTCCCCTAGAGCAGGAGAGAGCTAGCATTGCCTTCTCCTACCTCTAGCATACATCTCAAGGAGCACCTTTGTATCACTTGTGCCTTAGTGATCACGCGAAGACCCCGCAGAGCAGGACTAGGGGTGTTATCTCCTAGGAGAGCCCCGAACCTGGGTAAAGTACGTCGGCGTTCGTGTCTACGCCTCATCCCGCTTCCAGGCATCGGCAAGGTTCTACTCGCTCCCACCATGATAAGCCATCCATTGGCATATGTCGCACCCAACCCCCGACACGCGCCCCCCC
>NC_041387.1:623460606-623585346 GCF_002162155.2 Triticum dicoccoides
CCCTCTGATCCGAATTGGACAAGGGGTGCAACCCTCTTTTCCTTCTCCCTCTTCCCCTCTTTCCTTCTCTCCTACTCCGGGAAGGAAAGTGAAATCCTACTAGGACTTGGGAGTCCTAGTAGGA
Source organism: Triticum dicoccoides (assembly GCF_002162155.2). Taxonomy (NCBI): domain Eukaryota; kingdom Viridiplantae; phylum Streptophyta; class Magnoliopsida; order Poales; family Poaceae; genus Triticum; species Triticum dicoccoides. Next base: position 623,460,731 of record NC_041387.1, read on the forward strand.
CTCCCCACACTTGGCGTGCCCCCTCTAGGGCTAGCCTCTCCCTCCCTCCTTTATATACGGTGGCAGGGGGGCACCTCTAGACACAACAATTGATCATTGATCTCTTAGCCGTGTGCGGTGCCCCCCTCCACCATATTCCACCTCGATAATATCGTAGTGGTGCTTAGGCGAAGCCCTGCGTCAGTAGCATCATCAACATCATCATCACGCCGTCGTGCTGACGAAACTCTCCCGCAAAGCTCTATTGGATCGGAGTTCGTGGGACGTCATCAAGCTGAACGTGTGCTCAACTCGGAGGTGTCGTACGTTCGGTACTTGGATCGGTCGGATCGTGACGACATACGGCTACATCAACCGCGTTGTGCTAACACTTCTGCTTTCGGTCTATGAGGGTACGTGGACAATACTCTCCCCTCTCATTGCTATGCATAACCATGATCTTGCGTGTGCGTAGGAATTTTTTGGAAATTAATACGTTCCCCAACAGTGGTATTAGAGCCAGGTTTATGCGTAAATGTGATATGCATGAGTAGAACACAAGTGAGTTATGGACGATACAAGTCATACTGCTTACCAGCATGTCATACTTCGGTTCGACGGTATTGTTGGATGAAGCGGCCCGGACCAACATTACGCGTACGCTTACGTGAGACTGGTTCTACCGACGTGCTTTGCACATAGGTGGCTGGCGGGTGTCAGTTTCTCCAACTTTAGTTGAACCAAGTGTGGCTACGCCCGGTCCTTGAGAAGGTTAAAACAGCACTAACTTGACGAAATATCGTTGTGGTTTTGATGCGTAGGTAAGAACGGTTCTTGCTCAGCCCGTAGCAGCCACGTAAAACTTACAACAACAAAGTAGAGGACGTCTAACTTGTTTTTGCAGGGCTTGTTGTGATGTGATATGGTCAAGACGTGATGAGATATAAGTTGTTGTATGAGATGATCATGTTTTGTTGAAGTTATCGGCAACTGGCAGAAGCCTTGTGGTTGTCTCTTTATTGCATAAGATGCAAACGCCAAATAATTGCTTTACTTTGTCGCTATGCGATAGCAATAGTTGCAAGAGCAATAGTTGGTGAGACGACCATGTGACGACACATTGATATAGATCAAAATGATGGAGATCATGGTGTCATGCCGGTGACGATGGAGATCATTACGATGCTCTGGAGATGGAGATCAAAGGCACAAGATGATGATGGCCATATCGTGTCACATATTTTGATTGCATACAATGTTTATCTTTTATACAACTTATTTTGCTTAGTTCGACGGTAGCTTTATAAGATGATCCCTTCCTAAAATTTCAAGGTATAAGTGTTCTCCCTGAGTATGCACCGTTGCCAAAGTTCGTCGTGCCGAGACACCACGTGATGATCGGGTGTGATAAGCTCTACGTTCATCTACAACAGGTGCAAGCCAGTTTTGCACAGGCAGAATACTCGGGTTAAACTTGACGAGCCTAGCATATGCAGATATGGCCTCAGAACACTGGAGACCGAAAGGTCGAGCGTGAATCATATAGTAGATATGATCAACATAGTGATGTTCACCATTGAAAACTACTCCATCTCACGTGATGATCGGACATGGTTTAGTTGATTTGGATCACGTGATCACTTAGATGATTAGAGGGATGTCTATCTAAGTGGGAGTTCTTAAGTAATATGATTAATTGAACTTTAATTTATCATGAACTTAGTCCTGATAGTATTTTGCAAATTATGTTGTAGATCAATAGCTCGCTTTGTTGCTTCCCTATGTTTTATATGTGTTCCTAGAGAAAACTAAGTTGAAATATGATAGTAGCAATGATGCGGAATGGGTCTGTGATCTGAGGTTTATCCTCATTGCTGCACAGAAGAATTATGTCCTTGATGCACTGCTAGGTGACAGACCTATTGCAGGAGCAGATGCAGGCGTTATGAACGTTTGGCTAGCTCAATATGATAACTACTTGATAGTTTAGTGCACCATGCTTTACGGCATAGAATCGGGACTTCAAAGACGTTTTGAACGTCGTGGACCATATGAGATGTTCCAAGAGTTGAAGTTAATATTTCAAGCAAATACCCGAGTTGAGAGATATGAAGTCTCTAACAAGTTCGATAGCTAAAAGATGGAGGAGAATAGCTCAAGCAGTGAGCATGTGCTCAGATTGTCTGGGTACTACAATCACTTGAATCAAGTGGGAGTTAATCTTCCAGATAAGATAGTGATTGACAGAGTTCTCTAGTCACCATCACCAAGTTACTGGAACTTTGTGATGAACTATAGTATGCAAGGGATGATGAAAATGATTCCCGAGCTCTTCGTAATGTTGAAATCAATGAAGGTAGAAATCAAGAAAGAGCATCAAGTGTTGATGATTGACAAGACCACTAGTTTCAAGAAAAAGGGCAAAGGGAAAGAAAGGGAACTTCAAGCAGAATGGCAAGCAAGTTGTCACTCCGGTGAAGGAGCCCAAAGCTGGACCAAAGCCTAAAACTGAGTGTTTCTACTGCAAAGGAAATGGTCACCAGAAGCAGAAATACCCTGAATATTTGGTGGATAAGTAGTATGGCAAAGTGAACAAGGGTATATTTGATATACAGGTTATTGATGTGTACCTTACTAGTGTTTATAGTAGCCCCTGAGTATTTGATACTTGTTTGGTTGCTAAGATTAGTAACTCAAAACAAGAGTTACAGAATAAACAGAGACTAGTTGAGGGGGAAGTGACGATGAGTGTTGGAAGTAGTTCCAAGATTGATATGATCATCATCGCACACTCCCTATACATTCGGGATTAGTGTTAAACCTAAATAAATGTTATTTGGCGTTTGCGTTGAGCATGATTATGATTTGATCATGTTTATTGCAATACTGTTATTCATTTAAAGTCATAGAATAATTGTTGTTCTGTTTACATGAATAAAACCTTCGATGGTCATACACCCAATGAAAATAGTTTGTTGGATCTCGATCGTAGTGATACACATATTCATAATATTGATGCCAAAAGATGCAAAGTTGATAATGATAGTGCAACTTATTTTTGGAACTGCCTTTTGGGCCATAGCGGTGTATAGCGCATGAAGAAACTCCATTAAGATGGACTTTTGGAATCACTTGGTTATGAATCATTTGATGCTTGCGAACCGTGCCTTTTGGGCAAGATGACTAAAACTCCGTTCTCCGGAACAATGGAACGATCTACTAACTTGTTGGAAATAATACATACCGATGTATGCAGTCCAATGAGTGTTGATGCTCATGGTAGGTATCGTTATTTTCTGACCTTCACAGATGATTTGAGCAGATATGGGTATATCTACATAATGAAACACAAGTCTGAAACATTTGAAAAAGTTCAAAGAATTTCAGAGTGAAGTTGAGAATCATCGTAACAAGAAAATAAAGTTTCTACGATCTGATCGTGGAGGAGAATATTTGAGTTACGAGTTTGGCCTTCATTTAAAACAATGTGGAATAGTTTCACAGCTCACGCCACATGGAACACCATAGCGTAATGGTGTGTCCGAACGTCGTAACCGCACTTTATTGGATATGGTGCGATCTATGATGTAACTTACCGATTTACCATTGTCGTATTGGGGTTATGCATTAGAGACAACTACATTCACTTTAAATAGGGCACCATCAAAATCCGTTGAGACGATGCCTTATGAACTGTGGTTTGGCAAGAAACCAAAGTTGTCACTTCTTAAAGTTTGGGTCTGCGATGCTTATGTGAAAAATTTTCAACCTAATAAGCTCGAACCCAAATTGGAGAAGTGTGTATTCGTAGAATACCCAAAGGAAACTGTTGGGTACACCTTCTATCACAGATCCGAAGGCAAGATATCCATTGCTAAGATGAATCCTTTCTAGAGAAGGAGTTTCTCTCGAAAGAAGTGAGTGGGAGGAAAGTAGAGCTTGATAAGGTAATTGTACCTTCTCACGAATTGGAAAGTAGTTCATCACAGAAATCAGTTCCAGTGATTCCTACACCAATTAGTGAGGAAGCTAGTGATGATGATCATGAAACTTCAGATCAAGATACTACACAACCTCGTAGGCCTTCCAAAGTACAGTCCGCACCAAAGTGGTACGGTAATCCTGTTCTGGAATTCATGTTACTAGACCATGATGAACCTACGAACTATGAGGAAGCGATGATGAGCCCAGATTCCGCAAGATGGCTTGAGGCCATGGAATCTGAGATGGGATCCATGTATGAGAACAAAGTATGGACTTTGGTGGAGTTGCCCGATGATCGGCAAGCCATATTGTATAAATGGATCTTCAAGAGGAAGACATACGATGATACTAGTGTTACTATCCACAAAGCTCGACTTGTCGCAAAAAGTTTTTCGACAAGTTCAAGGTGTTGAATACGATGCGATTTTCTCACTCGTATCGATGCTTAAGTCTGTCCGAATCATGTTAGCAATTGCCATATTTTATGAAATCTGGCAAATGGATGTCAAAACTGCATTCCTTAATGGATTTATTAAAGAAGAGTAGTATATGATACAACCAGAAGGTTTTGTCAATCCTAAAGGTGCTAACAAAATGTGCAAGCTCCAGCGATCCATCTATGGACTGGTGCAAGCATCTCGGAGTTGGAATATACGCTTTGATGAGTTGATCAAAGTATATGGTTTTATACAGACTTTTGGAGAAGCCTGTATTTACAGGAAAGTGAGTGGGAGCACTACAACATTTCTGATAAAATATATGTGAATGACATATTGTTGATCAGAAATAATGTAGAATCTTCTGGAAAGCATAAAGGAGTATTTGAAAGGAGTTTTTCAAAGAAAGACCTCGGTGAAGTTTCTTACACATTAAGCATCAAGATCTATAGAGATAGATCAAGACGCTTGATAAGATTTTTCAATGAGAACATAACTTGATAAATTTTTGAAGTAGTTCAAAATGGAACAGTCAAAGAAGGAGTTCTTGCTTGTGTTGCAAAGGTGTGAAATTGAGTAAGACTCAAATCCCGACCACGACAGAAAATAGAAAGAGAACGAAAGTCATTCCCTATGCCTCAGTCATAGGTTCTATAAAGTATGCTATGTTGTGTACTAGACCTATTGTATACCTTGCTTTGAGTTTGGCAAGGGAGTACAATTTTGATCTAGGAGTAGATCACTGGACAGCGGTCAAGAATATCCTTAGTGAGGACTAAGGAGATGTTTCTCGATTATGGAGGTGATAAAAGAGCTCGTCGTAAAGAGTTACATCGATGCAAGCTTTTACACCGATCCAGATGACTCTAAGTCTCAATCTGGATACATATTGAAAGTGGGAACAATTAGCTAGAGTAGCTTCGTGCAGAGCATTGTAGACATAGAATATTTGCAAAATACATACGACTCTGAATGTGACAAACCCGTTGACTAAACTTCTCTGACGAACAAAACATGATCATATCTTAGTACCCTTTGGGTGTTAATCACATAGCAATGTGAACTAGATTATTGACTCTAGTAAACCCTTTGGGTGTTGATCACATGACGATGTGAACTATGGGTATTAATCACATACAGATGTGAAAACTGGTGTTAAATCATATGGTGATGTGAACTAGATTATTGACTCTAGTGCAAGTGGGAGACTGAAGGAAATATGCCCTAGAGGCAATAATAAACTTATTATTTATTTCCTTATTTCATGATAAATATTTATTATTCATGCTAGAATTGTATTAACCAGAAACTTAGTGCATGTGTGAATACATAGACAAACAAAGTGTCACTAGTATGCCTCTACTTGACTAGCTCGTTGAATCAAGGCTGGTTAAGTTTCCTAGCCATAGACATGAGTTGTCATTTGATTAACGGGACCACATCATTAGGAGAATGATGTGATTGACATGACTCATTTCGTTAGCTTAGCACTTGATCGTTTAGTATGTTGCTATTTCTTCCTTCATGACTTATACATGTTCCTATGACTATGAGATTATGCAACTCCTGTTTACCGGAGGAACACTTTGTGTGCTACCAAACGTCACAACGTAACTGGGTGATTATAAAGGTGCTCTACAGGTGTCTCCGAAGGTACTTGTTGAGTTGGCGTATTTCGTGATTAGGATTTGTCACTCCGATTGTCGGAGAGGTATCTCTGGGCCCTCTCGGTAATGCACATCACTATAAGCCTTGCAAGCAATGTGACTAATGAGTTAGTTGCGGGATGATGTCTTACATAATGAGTAAAGAGACTTGCCGGTAACGAGATTGAACTAGGTATTTAGATGCCGACAATCGAATCTCGGGCAAGTAACATACTGATGACAAAGGGAACAACGTATGTTGTTATGCGGTTTGACCGATAAAGATCTTCGTAGAATATGTGGGAACCAATATGAGCATCCAGGTTCCGCTATTGGTTATTGACCGGAGACGTGTCTCGGTCATGTCTACATAGTTCTCGAACCTGTAGGGTCTGCATGCTTAAAGTTCGGTGACGATTTATATTATGAGTTATGTGTTTTGATGTACCGAAGGTAGTTCGGAGTCCCGGATGAGATCGGGGACATGACGAGGAGTCTCGAAATGGTCGAGACGTAAAGATCGATATATTGGACGACTATATTCGGACATCGGAAAGGTTCCGAGTGATTCAGGTATTTTCGGAGTACCGGGGAGTTACGGGAATTCACCGGGAGAAGTATTGGGCCTTATTGGGCCATACGGGAATAGAGGAGAGAGGCCAAAAGGAAGGAGGCGCGCGCCCCCCCTTTTGGTCCGAATTGGACAAGGGGTGCAGCCCCCTTTTCCTTCTCCCTCTTCCCCTCTTTCCTTCTCTCCTACTCCGGGAAGGAAAGGGGAATCCTACTAGGACTTGGGAGTCCTAGTAGGACTCCCCACACTTGGCGCGCCCCCTCTAGGGCTGACCTCTCCCTCCCTTCTTTATATACGGGGGCAGGGGGCACCTCTAGACACACCAATTGATCATTGATCTCTTAGCCGTGTGCGGTGCCCCCCTCCACCATATTTCACCTCGGTAATATTGTAGCGGTGCTTAGGCGAAGCCCTGCGTCGATAACATCATCAACACCATCATCACGCCGTCGTGCTGACTGAACTCTCCCGCAAAGCTCTGCTGGATCGGAGTTCGTGGGACGTCATCGGGGTGAACATGTGCTGAACTCGGAGGTGCCGTACGTTCGGTACTTGAATCGGTCGGATCGTGAAGGCGTACGACTGCATCAACCGCGTTGTGCTAACGCTTCCGTTTTCGGTCTACGAGGGTACGTGGACAATACTCTCCCCTCTCGTTGCTATGCATCACCATGATCTTGCGTGTGCGTAGGAATTTTTTTGAAATTAATACGTTCCCCAACAATAATCCCATGCCTTCCAATGTACTTTCTCGCGCCCTCTTTTAGACCCCCAACAAAAGTTCCTAACCATTCTCGTTAGGACATCACAAACAGAAAACAGAAGCTTATAAACACCCATAATGTAAGTTGGGACACTTGGGCCACCGACTTAAGTAAAATCTCTCTGCCAGGTTGTGCAAGCCACCCATCTCCCCATTGGATTAACCTCTTCGTGAGACTCACGTGCAAATTTTGGAAACACCCCCTAGTCATTCACCCTTCTGGAGTAGGGAGCCCAAGTATTTCTCTTCGCAATAGTGACATTTAACACTACCCTAACATCCTCCTGGTTGGCCACCAGGCATTCTTGGCCAAACATAATTGAACATTTATTAAAATTCAGACTTTCTCCCGTGGCACTTCCATATAAGTCCAACACCCCTTTACCTTTACTGCTTGATCATGGGCACCTTCAAAAAATAACAATGTATCATCCGCAAATAGCAAATGTGAGATCCCAGGTGCTCTACGAATTTTTTTGATGGGAGTGATATTTCCAACATTAACCTCATGTTTTAAGATGGAAGATAGACCGGCAACAACAAATAAGAATAAGAATGGTGATAATGGGTCACCTTGGCGTAGCCCTCGCGACGGGTGCAAAGAAATCCAAGAGGGTTCCATTTAATTTAACTGAATACCTCATCGATGTGGCACACGCCATTATCCAGTCCACCCGACGATGAGAGAAACCCAACTTTTGCACCATTTGCTTCAAGAATTCCCAATCAACTCTATCATATGCTTTTGACAGATCTAACTTCTATGCATGAAAAACTCTTTGATGGACGCGAGTCGTAGCAGTGTGGGGTGCCGGTTATAGCATCAGTTGTCCATGCTCTGCCCTGCAACACGAGAGATAAGCTCAGAAACCCCATCTTGTAGTTTGAAATTTGCCAAGCTAATTCTCTCGAAAAATCATCGCCAATCCCCCCAGCTCTCCTTCCACATCTTCGTAGAGATATGTTCAGAAATCAAAGATGACATAACAGAAAGAAGAAGTTTGCACTATGACATTTGTATTCGGGCGCGGTGTTCACGGCGTCCGCGGAGGCGGAGGGTACCTGGGCGTCGCCGTCAACGCTCAACAAGGCTTGGGCGGCATCGGCAAAGTTCCAACAAGGCCTGGGCTATGGCTGTGGTGGTTGGGAGCGGGAGATGGAGAGAATGAGGGCAGGATTGTTAAAATACGCTGGGCCACTCGTTCCCATTTCGTGAAGCTGACATTAGAAAAGGAAACACGAAAGGGACATAACAGTGATATCTACTCCTACTAGCAGTAGTAGTTTTCTGGAGCAGATATCGTGGTCGATTCAGGCCATTTGATGGCAATGGCATGCATGCCAATTGTCAAGAGGCGCATCAAGCTGGGCGTAGAAAGAGAAAGGAAGGTCGACAGAGACGTTAGCTTACCATAATGTCTCTTCTTTTTAATCAAATCCTGAGCCGAGCCGAGCTGAGCTGGAAGTGTGGCAGTCAGTGGCGCCCATGATTTGTGAGGATGATTACCGCTGTGGGCTCTGGGGTTTGTAACGGAATCATTGCCGACAGAAAGGCACGCGGCTTCCAACGAAAAGCTCGGCCGCCACTCCGGCTGCCGCCCTGCCTGCCGGTTAAACTATCCGGCCGCTGGTCTGGTCCGCACCGCGCCGTGCATAGTAAACAGCCACTGGAGACTGGACCAACCAGGGTTGCCGATCGGCGTGGGCACTTAGACGCACTTGATAATTGCTGGATCGGCGTACATGCCGGTACGTGCGCGGTACTGCACGACGGACGCAACGCAACCACCACCTAATCATCAGCATACCGAGGCACGTACACGCGTGGCGTATGTAATGTACATGTACCGTACCCACCCCTGCCACTACATGCTTGACGACGGAGCAACGAAGCGAAGGAGCAAAAAAGAGTGGGGAACAGCGGTCCGGACAGCGACCGAGCCCGCGTGCCGCCGATCGCCAGCGAGCCGGAGGAGGAGGAGATTCCCGCACACCCACCACCCATCTGCTCTGCCGCCCATACGCAGCCAGCGATCCACCCAAACCTGCCGCTGCGCTTTGCCTTTGCCTCGATCTGGGCCACACGCGCACCACGTCGCCCCGCCCTTTTCCCAACCCGATCTCCACCATCGTCATCTCCCGTCTCCCGCCCTGACCCTAGGCTTGGAGGTTTGACCCCTCACCCCCGGAAAGAAAGCAGTTTTTCCGCATAGATTTCAGCATTTTCCCAGGTAAACCCCCTGACCGTCCCGGCGCTGCGCTGCGCATCGGACCAACCCGGCCGACGTCAATCGTCAGGCCATCGCCCGGCCGGCGCGCAAGTACCCGAGAAGTGGCAGTTGGCTCGCCGTGGCACCCGCACATTAACGCGCGCCACCCACCGCCACCTACTCACTCACCGGTTAACCCCCTTTCTTTCTTTGGACTATACTTAGAGCTCATCACTGCCACTCTCCACCGGAGCCGGTCCTCGCACGGAGGTAATGCGTGCCGTGCCGCCGCCGCTGCTGCAGTCGCCATGACCCCCGCCCGCCGATCCCTCGCGCCGCTGGCGCTGGCGGTGCTGCTGGTGCTGCATTGGGCCGCGCCGCGGGCGGTGGTGCAGGCGGCCACTCCGGCGGAGCGGCGGATCCTGCTGGACTTCAAGTCCGCCATCACCGCGGACCCGGACGGCGCGCTCGCCTCCTGGACGCCCTCCGGCGACCCGTGCGCGGACTTCGCGGGGGTGTCCTGCGACCCGGCCACGGGCGCCGTGCAGCGGCTGCGCCTCCACGGCGCCGGCCTGGCGGGCACCCTCGCGCCGTCGCTGGCGCGCCTCCCCGCGCTCGAGTCCGTCTCGCTCTTCGGGAACGCGCTCTCCGGCGGGATCCCGCCGGGCTACGCGTCCCTGGCGCCCACGCTCCACAAGCTCAACCTCAGCCGCAACGCGCTCTCGGGCGAGATCCCGCCCTTCCTCGGCGCCTTCCCCTGGCTCCGCCTGCTCGACCTCTCCTACAACGCCTTCTCCGGCGAGATCCCGCCGGGCCTCTTCGACCCCTGCCCCCGCCTCCGCTACGTCTCGCTCGCGCACAACGCGCTCCAGGGCGCCGTCCCGCCCGGCATCACCAACTGCTCCCGCCTCGCCGGCTTCGACCTCTCCTACAACCGCCTCTCCGGCGAGCTCCCCGACCAGCTCTGCGCGCCGCCGGAGATGAACTACATCTCCGTCCGGAGCAACGGCCTCTCCGGCCGCATCGACGGCAAGCTCGAAGCCTGCCGCAGCATCGACCTGTTCGACGTCGGGAGCAACCGCTTCTCCGGCGCCGCGCCGTTCGGCCTCCTGGGCCTCGCCAACATCACGTACTTCAACGTCTCCTCCAACGCCTTCGACGGCGAAATCCCCAACATTGCGACCTGCGGCAGCAAGTTTTTATACTTCGACGCGTCTGGCAACCGGCTCGCCGGCCCTGTTCCGGCGAGCGTGGTGAATTGCCGCAACCTGAGGGTGTTGGATTTGGGGGCGAATGCTCTTGCGGGAGACATACCGCCAGTGATCGGGACATTGCGGTCGCTTTTGGTGCTCAGGCTTGCCGGCAACACAGGCATTACCGGGTCAATTCCCGCAGAGCTTGGAGGAATCGAGATGCTTGTCACACTCGACCTTGCCGGCCTTATGCTCGCCGGAGACATTCCGGTGTCCCTCAGCAAATGCCAGTTCCTGCTTGAGCTGTGAGTGTTCGTTCAGTACTCAATTTCACCCAATTCATCCAATGCCTTGATGTGTGACTAACTAAATCAAATTATTACAGGAATTTGTCTGGCAACAAATTGCAAGGAGTGATCCCGGACACGCTCAACAACCTGACTTACCTCAGGATGCTTGATCTTCACAAGAACCAACTCGACGGGGGCATTCCGGTGTCGCTTGCTCAGCTGACCAACCTTGATCTGCTAGACCTCTCGGAGAATGGACTGACTGGGCCAATCCCCTCAGAACTTGGGAACCTCTCTAAGCTGACACATTTCAACGTGTCCTTCAACCGTCTTTCCGGCGTCATACCTTCTGCTCCGGTCTTGCAGAATTTTGGCAGCACAGCCTTCATGGGAAACCCATTACTATGTGGATCACCATTGAACAATCTGTGTGGTGGACAGAAAGCAAGACGATTGTCTGTCGCTATCATAATCGTCATTGTCGCTGCAGCGCTTATACTTATTGGGGTCTGCATTGTTTGTGCTATGAACATTAGGGCCTATACAAGGAGGAGTAAGGAGGAGCAGGAAGGGAAGGAGGACGAAGAGGTGCTGGTCTCCGAGAGCATATCAGTCGGATCTCCAGGCCAAAATGCCATCATTGGTAAGTTGGTGCTCTTCACCAAGAGCCTGCCTTCAAGGTATGAAGATTGGGAGGAAGGAACTAAGGCACTGGTTGACAAAGACTGCCTTGTTGGTGGAGGTTCAGTTGGCACAGTGTACAAGGCCACCTTTGAGAATGGGTTGTCCATTGCCGTGAAGAAACTGGAGACACTCGGAAGTTTGACAAACCAGGATGAGTTTGAGCATGAGATGGGGCAGCTTGGTAACCTCAACCACCCCAATCTGGTCACATTTCAGGGTTATTACTGGTCGTCCTCGATGCAGTTGATCCTGTCGGAGTTCGTGACCAAAGGGAGCTTGTATGATCACCTGCATGGGAACCGTCGTCGTGCATTTTCCAGAAGTAGCAGCGGAGGTGAGCTCTCCTGGGATCGGAGGTTTAGGGTTGCACTTGGAACGGCGCGTGCACTTGCATATCTTCACCATGACTGCCGACCACAAGTCTTGCATCTCAACATCAAGTCTTCAAACATAATGATAGATGAAGAATATGAAGCCAAGCTGTCTGACTATGGATTTAAAAAGCTGCTGCCTATTCTAGGTAGCTTTGAAGTGAGCAGATCTTATGCTGCCATCGGGTACATTGCCCCGGAGCTAGCATCCCCGAGCTTGAGATACAGCGATAAGAGTGATGTATTTAGCTTCGGGGTGGTGTTGCTTGAGATTGTGACAGGGCGGAAGCCAGTGGAGAGCCCTGGGGCTGCTATACATGTGATTTTGCGCGACTATGTCAGAGAGATACTGGAGGATGGTACTAAATCGGACTGCTTCGATCGGAGCCTGAGGGGATTCATTGAAGCCGAGTTGGTCCAAGTGCTCAAACTAGGCCTGGTATGCACTTCCAACACACCATCAAGCCGACCAAGCATGGCGGAGGTGGTGCAATTCTTGGAATCTGTTAGGACTAATTCTTGATGTTCTGCTATCTGGAACATAGTAGCAGAATAGGATGTTAAAACAGGAAAAGGGTTTTCTGATTTTATTTTTTTAACAGATGAAGATCACATTTCTTCTTTAATTCTTTATTATTATTGTGGCCCCAGTCCTTTTGTAAATGTGTTTAGATTTGTCTGCTCATTATCTATAGTTTTTTTAGATCTGTTTGCTGAATAAATGGCTATTTTGGTCGAATTACTGATTCCCCAGGATCTCCTCTTACTAATTTTGTACCAAGTAGATATCCTCCTTTTATCTATGCATGCATGCAAAGTGCCAATGCAAGAGCGACCGCTCTGATTGGGAAATGGAAACCTTTTTTCTTCATGGTCAGACCTAAGCACTCCTTTATTTGTGGGAGCCAAAGAGGAGTTGTTACTGTCCAATGGTGTATCAACTTTTATCAAGCTTGTAGCTGCAGGTTCAGCAAAGGGAACAGTTGAACTAACATTTTTGAAGCAGGGGCAGCTCATCTAACCCACAAGATCCTCTCCTACATATACCAACACTAAATACAAGATTTGCAGCAGTCCAGATTTCATCCCCAACCCACACATTCCAAATGGCCGAGGAGTTCGAGCTGCCTGAATTCAACCCGAGGGAGCGCGCCAAGCAGCAGATTTCGGTGCCATTTCTCTGGGAGGTGAAGCCCGGCGCGCCGAAGAGGGACTGGGCGATCTCCACCAAGCCGGCGCCCACAGTCTTCTCATGTCCATCCCCGGCCAAGCTTGTTGTCAGTGTGCCGTTCCAGTGGGAAGAGAAGCCTGGGAAGCCCCTACAAGACATGTCACGCTTTCATGCACCGTCCGATCGTCATGCCGGCTTTTCGGTATCTCCTTACTCACTGAACCCTTTTGTGGCCGAAGATGATGAGTACACGCTGGGGTTCGACCTGGAAGCGTTCGGGTTTCCCGACGACGGCAGCAAGGCATCCACCGGCGCCGCGGAGTACGCGGACGGGTCGAGCCGCCATGGCGCCTGGTACTCGTTCTCGGACTCGGAGGACTACAGCAACTCCAGCGGGAACACGTCGGCCCGGGAGTCCCAGCTCCCCCGGGCGCCGTCGGAGCGGAGCTGGGAGGTGGCCAACGATGATGACCATGAGCTGACCAAGCCGCGGAGCCCTCTGAGGAGCGCGTTCACGCTGGAGGAGCTCATGATGCTGAGCCGCAAGCTGGGCGGCGGGCAAGGGTTCCCGGCCGATGTCAGGAAGAAGAGCCTCTCCCCCTCGCTGTCCTCCGTGGTAATAATGCCCTACACACTTTTACACTGAGCTTTGCTTAATCAGTAGTACATCTGCATCAGTTAATAGTTAATTGGACACATTACACTGTGCTCCCCAACTGCTCCTGTTAATGGGCAGTGATCTGTTTGTCTGTCCCTCATGTTGCTCTGCTGTTCTTTCCAGGAGCTCATCAAGAAGTTTTTAATTGTGTGTTCTTAGTGAGTGGGCGGCTCCGTGGCTGTTGCGGCACATGGACGAGCTGTACCATGTGAGGTCTGAGTGAGATCCCTGGCTGTGATTGATCGAGGAAGAAGCTCGGCGAGGTTGGATTGCTTGCTGGGAAGTAGAAGCCTACTGGCTGTCCTGCGTGCTGGTGCTGTACTGTTGTTGTGTTGTGTCTCCGAAGGAAGGAATCTTGTACTCTTTTCCCGGTGCTTGTTTCAAGATAAACAAACACTGGATTTCTCTGTGTGTCAGCTTGCTGTTGCTTGTTTTATATGTGGAGATTCTGTTTCTTGTTCATTTGTGCATCTGCTTGTATGAGATGGAGCAACAAAGAATTTGTGGTGTAGTATTCTGCAACTAGCGATATCTGTTTTGTGAAGGAGGAATTTATATGCACATGCACATTGTGAGGAAAAGGAAGATGAACCAAGTTCTCGTTCATATTCAGGATTCTTTTCTGTGCGCAGCCCAACGCTAAATTGTAGGAATTTTTAGTAGGATATACAGGGGAAATGATGATAAAAATACTGAAGGTAATCCAGACACAAGGCTGTTGGAAATATAACGATGAAGATAATGAAAAATCAAACGTCATTTGGAAAAAAAAAGAAATATCGCTAGAAGGAGGGCTCGAACCTCCGACCTTGTGGTTAACAGCCACACGCTCTAGCCAACTGAGCTATTCCAGCTTTGTTGGCTATTGCACTAGCGAACGCTAGATATTATATTCGGTAGTCTATGTCTACGATGTATATTTCCACTCTTAAATACTACCCGAACAACAAAGCTGCCAGAGCACTAGTATTTGGCATGGGCTCATGTGCATCACCGCACCCGCTGACACAAAATTGCACTGCAAAGTGTCAAATACCATTGCCACGGGCACGAAGCATTTTAAATTCTCCCTCAAATCTTCATAACTCTCTAAAAATCATTATTTTAATTTATCTAAATAGTCTTTCCCTAAAAAATTAACTCCTAAATAGTCTTGGATTGGATATTGGATAATTCGATAACGGCAATTCTTTAGCATTGTACAAACCATAACTAAAAATTTCATACATACTACAATACGACCAAATAGACGTCAAACTAGCCCTTTGATCGATCTACATACTAGTACATGCTAAATGCTATGTAGCTCTATTTACCGTAGAGGCGGTAAGGCCCTGTTCGGTAATCACCTGCTCCCGGAATCTACGAGCGGGGAAACTGCAACTCCGCCATTTTAAACTGCAGCTCCGCCAACTCCGCTCTCGGAATTGTGGAGCGGAGTGATACAGAACAACGCGTAAGATACTCATCAAACTCCGAACCGAAGCCACTATCCTAGTCGAATGATGAGTTGAAAGCGGATGGGATGTCGATCACCCCACAGGAGGGGGCGATCTCGTTGTCTTGAAGGTGGCTAGACCAGATGGCTTCTTCTCATTCTCCGTGTCCTCCGAATCCTCTAGCAGCTCATTGAGCACATTTGTAGTATGCATTGTTCTTGGCGTCATGGCGAGCGAGCTCGGCGCAGTTGTCTTAGACCGCTCACTCATCTTGGATGGATCCAAATAACTCCGTGTCGATAGCGACGTAGTCGTGGTCGATGCGCTCGGCCTCCCGGTGTTCTTCCGTCATCTTGTCCTCTAGCTCTTCCGCCCGAGGGACAATACCGCATTTGCCAGGGAGCGAGCTTCAACGGAGGCGGACAATGATGACGTCGTAGTCGCGCGCTACCTCCTCTGTCGTGTTGAAAGTCCTGAGCCACCGGCGGCCGAAGTCCTTGCAACCAATCAAAATGTTATTTTCGAAAGCATCTTGGTGCCTTGATTTTGTTTTCTTTTCACGTTCTCCATGAATGTCATCCGATGATGAAACTTTGCGACCAATCAAAACATTTTTCAATGTTCGCACACAAAAATCATTTTTTATTTAATTTTTCTTCAATTCTACTATTCACCCAAGCTCACATGAGCTTGGGATCATAACAACACTTTCTGTCCAGCAAGTGAAGTATAGTTTAGGGGTAGAAAAGCTATATTTTAAGGGTTATACGCTTTACGGGAGCAAGCTAGTGCTTAACTATCTAAAACACACCTTTTCTCCTCAAATATAGCTTTTAGGGGATATACTCCATCCGTAAAGAAATATAAGAGCGTTTAGATCACTAAAGTAGTTATCTAAACACTCTTATATTTGTTTACGGAGGGACTACTAGAGATGCCCTAACTCCTCAAAATAGCTACCCTCTACTGAAATTTGAGCAGGATGTGCACCCCTCACAAACCGAAAAACCTACCTCAAGAGTGCCTCATTTTTGGGGGGCTAAAATCCTAGCCGCCACCTACCTCCTCCCCGATGGCACCTCAGAGCTTCTCATCGTCCGTAGCGACCCTGTGTGCCCCCTGATCTCCCCGCACCTTCTTTCCTCCCAGCTAGCCACCCCCGCTGAAAGATCGAGGATGTCGCCTAGAGGGGGGGGGGGTGAATAGGAAATTTAAAATAATTACGGTTTAGGCTTGAACAAATATGGAATAAACCTAGCGGTTAATTTGTCAAGCACAAAACCTACAACAACTAGGCTCACCTATGTGCACCAACAACTTATGCTAAGCAAGATAAACTACTAGGTGATAGCAAGATATATGACAAGAAACAATATGGCTATCACAAAGTAAAGTGCATAAGTAAAGGGCTCGGGTAAGAGATAACCGAGGCACGCTGAGACGACGATGTATCCCGAAGTTCACACCCTTGCGGATGCTAATCTCCATTTGGAGCGGTGTGGAGGCACAATGCTCCCCAAGAAACCACCAGGGCCACCGTAATCTCCTCATGCCCTCGCACAATGCAAGATGCCGTGATCCAACTAAGGAACCCTTGAGGGCAGTCACCGAACCCATACAAATGGCAACCCTTGGTGCGGTCACCAGACCCGTACACTTTGGCAACCCTTGGGGCGGTCACCGGTACCCGTCAAATTGCTTGGGGAGATCTCCACAACCTAATTGGAGACCCCAACACTTGCCCGGAGCTTTACACCACAATGATTGAGATCCAAACACCACCAAGCGTCTAGGGCGTCCAAGCACCCAAGAGGAACAAGCTCAAGGGTACCAAGCACCCAAGAGTAATAAGCTTCTCAACTTGTAACTTCCACGTATCACCATGGAGAACTCAAACCGATGCACCAAATGCAATTGCAAGGGCACACGGAGTGCCCAAGTCCTTCTCTCCCAAATCCCACCAAAGCAACTAATGCTAGGGAGCAAAATGAGAGGAAGAACAAGAAAGAGAACACCAAGAACTCCAAGATCTAGATCCAAGGGGTTCCCCTCACATAGAGGAGAAAGTGATTGGTGGAAATGTGGATCTAGATCTCCTCTCTCCTTTCCCCCCAAAACTAGCAAGAATCCATGGAGGGATTGAGAGATAGCAAGCTCAAAGAAGGTCAACAATGGGGGAAGAACACGAGCTCAAAAGGATAAGGTTCATTGGGGAAGAATACCCCCTTTTATAGGTGGGGGAAAATCCAACCGTTATGCTCACAGCCCGCACAGAGCGGTACTACTGGTCATGGGAGCGGTACTACCGGTCATGGGAGCGGTACTACCGCTAGGGCGGTGGAAGCCCTTTGAAAAACAGCAGCGAGGAGGCAAAAGGCCAGTAGAACCGCCGGAGCGGTACTACTGCTCGTCCTCACGGTACTACCGCTAGGGGTAGCGTTATTACCGCTAAGGGTACCGATACTACTGCTTGCGAGCGGTACTAAAAAAATACATCCGTGCCTACCACCGCTGGACTTGTGATGAGTTTTTGGTCCGGAGCGGAAGTAGCCGCGGTAGTACCGCTCCCAAGAGTGGTAGTAAAAAATTACATCCCCTCCAAGCGGTAGCAGCGCTCTCATGAGCGGTAGTACCATTGCAGCTTTTTCAAGGACACCAAAACTGACACAACTTCTGCAAACGGACTCCGAATTCAATGAAACCAAGTTTGTTGGAAATCTAGAGACAAGGGCTAACACAATCTTGATAGAAATAACAATAAGAAGAAAATTATAAAAGGCCCATAAGAAAATGTTGACAACCCTTCCTCGAATAAGACCAGTAAAACCTCCAACACCGAAAACGCAATAGAAGAAGCATGTGAACTCCGTTTTCGATGAACTCAAGCTTGTCAAGAAGATGACCATAAGCTCCAAATATCACAAGGAGAAAACCAAACAAGAAACAAGAAAGATGATGCAAGGATGCAATGGTTTGAGCTCTCTACGAATGACACAATCAAGCTACGCATCGAGAGCCCTCCTTGATAGTGCGACAATCGATCCTATAACTCGGTCTCCCAACTACCACCATGAGACCGGTAAAATAGAAAACCTATCAAGGGCAAACCTTTGCCTTGCACATGGTCCACTTGATCTACATGATGACTATCTTGACTCCCTCAAGTTGGACCACCTTTCTTGATTGCGTTGGCTCAAGGAAGACTAGTTGATTTCTCCCCCATACTCCACTATGGGTGAGACACTCTTCCGCACATCTTCACAAGTCCATTGTCACCATATGGACAACAAGCTTCAAGCACTTTATATCTTTGTTATGCTCCACTTGAACTTGCACACGGCAATCTTGATGATGATCACCACTTGATGTCATCCTCTCCATGGGTTGTATGATGTCTTCCTCTTGACGGAAGCCCATGGACACATACCTAACCCTACTTAGAACTCTCACATAGACCATGGGATAGTACACAAAGTGCAATGGACAATGCTTACCATACCATGGGATCACTTGATCCCTCTCGGTACATCTTCTGCGCTTTGTGAGTTGATCAACTTGATTCACTCTTGACTTAGTCTTGATCAACCTTGAATCTTTCCAACTCTCTTCATTTGGATGATGTCTTGAAGATAAACATCAATGATCACACAATATTCTTGACATGCTTGCAATAAGCTCAACACTCACATGACCAATCTTTGGATAATTCCTTAATAGCACCTTGGTCAACTCATAAACTCCTTGAAACCAACACATGGACTTCAAGAAATGCCTATGGACAAATCCTTCAAATATAACTCAATGCAACCATTAGTCCATAGAGAATGCCATCAATTACCAAAACCACACATGAGGGCACCTCATGTCCTTTCAATCTCCCCCATTTTGGTAACTGATGACAATCACTTTCAAGAGAGTGTATATAAGGAATTATGCATCACCATGCAATGCAACAACCAATAATGCATGCGTATGAGATGCAAATGCCTAGGAAAAAACCAAAGCAAGAAGAATAAATAACCCTCTAAACTTATCCACAAAACTCTCTGAAACTTCTCCCCCATTGGCATCGGTTGCCAAAATGGGCGAAAATCTTAGAAGGCCAATATAAATTGTGGTCCTCCATAAATTGTGTATTTCTCAACAAGAGAGTGGAATGAAATACACATATCCAAAGGTAAATACTTGGAGGAAGACAAACTATATTGAGGCACAAAGTTTGCTAAAGAATGATATGCCACGAAGACATAACAAAGAGGGAAACAAACAATCAAGCAATCAAAAGATACCAATTGAAGCAAGCTATCAAAAGATACCAATTGAACCAACTAGACCAATGATCCTACGTGCCACATGAATAAAAGATATTATGATATGAGCAAATGAGTGTTATAGAGAAACTAGAGAAGCTCCCCATGATTTGTGCACAATTTAGTTTTGTAATTGGATACAACGAGCACAAAATAGAATCGTCACTCCCCCAAGATCAATAGAACCTCACGACAAGTGCAAGAGAGCAACAGATAGGATCATCACTCCCCAAAAATCAATAGAAACTCATAACAAGTGCAAGTGAGCATGTAGGAAACAAAGCCTAGCACTTGCAACAAACAAATGGTTGAGCAACATATAAAAGAGACAACTTAAGAGTAGTCTCAACCAAAATGATGTGTGTGAGTCATGGCAAAGCACTTGAGAAGACTAATGTAAGGATGAGCATTAAGCATCAACACAGTCTTGAATAGTGGAGATACAAGGTGCATGACATGTCCTTCCCACACACAGCAAGCAAATGGGTTCAGAAGCACACAAAATATGCAAAATGAATAACCAACACTTGTGACAACCCATGGTGAAGAAAGAAACTGATAGCTTTGTCAAGAGGAGGGATACCAATCGAAATGGCAAAAGCCTCATCAAGACAAGCAAGAGAAAAAAAAATTCACCACAACAGAGTGCATCAAGATGCAACGATATAAGATCCTCACTCAAGATAAATCCTTTCACATAACCACCAAGGAAAGGTGGACGTGAAAGAATAAGTATATCAACTACATATGTAACTTCTCTCAAGTGTATAAGATTCTAGGTAGATGAAAATCATGATGATATCAATCCAAAAAGAAGGATGCACACAAGAAATGGTTACTCAAGGAAAGAATAGGATACCCAAACAGAAGTCATAAAATATACTTATAAGATCGTTGCTTGAAAATTATATAGCGCATGGCTTAATATTATCTTATAGTATATAAATGAGCTTCAACCAAATGAACATCAAAGACATCACAACTATCAACAAGAGATCATTGATGCTTTGAGAAGGGAAACAAGTATCACAAGAACTAATCAAGAAATTCATGCCATGATGCAACCTACACAAGGTTGTATGTAAGAAATGTATGCATGAGTAGATACTTGTTACCGAAATAGCATTGGAAGGATGTAGTAGATACCAATTGAATGTAAACTAGTAGTTCATTGAACGTTCTAGTTTGACTCCAATAAGCACATGGTGACACCACCTTCCTTGTGAGTGAGCCGAGCATACAATGCATCTCCAATTGTTCCTAGAACAACAACACAAACAAAATGGTACCCAACCTCATTGGGACCAAAGAGTTAGAGAACCAACAATACATAGGACAAACTCCACATAAATAGGTGCATATAGATATGAAAATGAATTTCATGCACATCTCATCCAATTTGAGACTTGGTGGAGTTTCCCCTATATATTGGGTCAAAGAAAGAAAGCATGCCAAAGATACTACATGAAGTTAATATGCATGCTCAATACTTTCAAGAACCGATACCAATTGACAAAGAAATACCAAGTGAAGAAAAGATACCAAATGAATAAATCAACACTTGGAGGATATCAACTGAAAGATATATCAAGGAATGAGATATCCATTGATACACACAAAAATAAAGATGTCAAACTCCCAAAAGAGAGAATGGTTCCAAACAAACCGAGTGCTCTACAAAGTTTCATGATGGCATGAAGTACCAAAAATAAACAGTTTGCATTCCACCAACACACACTTGATAAGGATCACAAGGTGAGCGTTCTAAGAAAAATATGATAGCTCCCCCAAGCATTGTGCATTATAGAGAATTTGCATTTGAATACAAAAAGCACAAGATGGGATCACCACTTTCACTATATCTAAACAAACACTAGACAAGCTCAAGGAAATAACAAGATCCACAAGTGGTATGGAATACAATGGGAGTTGGCACAAACTAGGCAAGAGATAAGGCAAATAAAATCAAAGGCCAATGTAAAGATGATCAATAATTTCTACCACACATAAGTGAGTACCAATTGTCAAAAGACAAGAAGTATTTGGAAATAATCCCCGTTGGTAGATAGCAAGGATATCCAACATCATCTTCACACCAAACACAAGCAAATTGCAACTTGTAGAGCTAACATGCCACCTAGGAACAAGATAATTTACAATATCAATTCTAGGTGACAATATCTCAAATGAACACATTTTCTAGGCCTGTAATATGCACATAGCATATTACTCCCCCATAATGTGATACCAAAAAAACTTAACAAGAGGCAATAAAGGAATCCAACAAGAGATAATTAATGGACTATTCAGAATTTGAATTTTGTAGCGACCAGACCTCAAACAGTATAATCTCTGTGCATCAGTGTCATCCCTGGATCGTTAATGCTGACATGCACAGTACTTGAATGATTTATAACAAAGTAGCAATCACACACTTATTACATCGAATGTCTCAAAAGAGAACTTATTACAATAAATATGGCTTAAGGCCATCTAATAACGATAACAACGGAAGGCTTGGAAGATAAGCGAGTCCATCAACTCCAACGGCATCACTGGGTATAGAACCACGATCCTAAGGCATCTTACTCGTCGTCTGAAAAGTCTGCAACATGAACGTTGCAGCCCGGAAACAGGCCAACACATGGAATATGCTGGCAAAGTAACACATAGAGAGCAATGAACAGAAATAATGATATACTATATGCATATATGGCTGGTGGAAAGCTCTATGGTTACAATTTTTGCGTAAAGCCAATTTTTCCCTACTACAAAGCAATAAATTTTATTTAACTATCATGGTGGTTGTTAAACATTGAGAATGGTTGAAAGCATTCTCAATCCCAATTAAGCAACATCATTAAAACCCAACAATATTAATTAATGTAACATGATGAGATTCACATGATAATCCAAGTACTAGATACTCAAAACGTCCATAACCGGGGACACGACTAGCCATGATTAGTTTATACACTCTGCAGAGGTTTGCACACTTTTCCCCACAAGACTCGATCTCCTCCGCTTGATTTCTTGCACTACATGGTGTTTGAGAAACAGATGACCGAGGCACAGTCTTTCAGAAGCATTAACTCTCTACTCCGGGTAGACCGTACCAACCTACATCCCCTACATCTGCTAGTCTACCTCTTCAAGAGCTCACACAACTTAATCAACTATGCTAGAGCCCATATTAGCTTGCGGCTGCAGACAGAAGTTTCTAGCATGAATAATCTCATGATCCCTTTGAGCCTGGGTGGCGGTCCATAGGAGAATCACACGGTACCCCGGGATTTCCAAAAATACAAGCAACACTGGGTTCCCCAGGTGCCTCAATCCACCCAGATGTGAATTTAAGTTGCCACCTTAAGTAAACCATTAATTAATCAATCTCACATCTGTCATGGATACACTCACCCAACCCACGTCTACTTGCATAGCATGGCAATATGAGCAAACGTAGAAGTAACTCCCAAAGGTTTGATAAATAAACAGGTAATAGGTTCTACCTCATCTACTTCCCAAAACCCACATGTTAAATCAGATCCTAATCATGCAATTGTTTGAGGATTGATCTAATGCAAAAAAACTGGGTAGTAAAGAGTATGATCAAAGTGTTACTTGCCTTGCCGATGATCCGTGAAACCTAGAGATTCGAAGTAGCAAGCGGCACACTCCGGGTACTCTATCGCAAACAAACAAGCATACAATAAGCACTCATCTAATGCACAGGTAAAACTCAAATAAGAGATCTAATCAGAAAGTTCAACTTATGAACTCCGGTTTGCAAAAAGAATCAAATTAAACGAAGCAACGAAACTCAAATGGCGAAAGAAACAAGCTTCGTTTACTAATCTGGACCTAAGTCAAATTTTACAGTAACAAAAACTTGTTTGAGTTGGTTAAATGGAAAGAGGGTTTCAAGACGAAACTCTAGGCGCTTGAATCGCCTCATTCCAATAAACGAGCGAAAAGTTATACTACAATGAAAAACAGATCGGAAATCGCGATCAGAGATAATCGCGGAAAATCCAAGAAAAAGAAAAACGGACGAACAGGCTAACGAACGAACATTCGATGTCTGCGGCTAAACAACGAAAACCATTCGTTAAAATAAACGTACGGACGAACGTCCGCTAAATAGACTAAACCGAAAAAAATAAACCGGGTTCCTAAAAAAACCAACGGTTTTCTCTCGAAAACCGAGGCGGCGGCGGGGACTACCTCCGGTGGGTCAACGGCGGCGGCGGCGGGTCATCGGCAACAGCGGGGCAGGTGGCTCCAGCGGCGGCGGCGGCAACCAGCGGCGGCAGGGTGGATCGCGGCGGCGGCGCTAGGGTTAGGCGGCGGCGGTGCGGGTTGGGCTGGGGTGGCGGTGGGCTTCGGGGCAGGGGGGCCCCGGCTTATAAAGCCCCCCGGGCGGTGTCCCGCTCGGGTACGGCCCGGAGTCGATTTCTTTTTTTAAACATTACACGCAGAAAAATAAATAAAAGAAATACTAAACGGACTCCAAAAATCCTGAAATAAAATTTCCCCAACTTCTAAAATCAAGACGGACAAGATGAACATTTATTTGGGGCCTAAATGTAATTTAGAAAAACGCGCATTTTTCTAAATTCAAATAAAATAACAATAAAGTCCAAAATAAAATCTAATTTATTTTATTATTAAATCCTCAATATTTCTTTATTTTGGGAAAGTCATTTTATTCCCTCTCGAATATTTTCAATAGAAATAATTGAAGATAAAATAAATAAAATCAAATGATCCTATTCTCAAAATTTGAGAAAACTCAAACATGAAAATAACGAAATCCCCAACTCTCTCCGTGGGTCCTTGAGTTGCGTAGAATTTCTAGGATCGGGCCAAAATGCAATAAAATATGATATGCAGTGATGATCTAATGTATAACATTCCAAATTGGAAATTTGGGATGTTACAAACCTACGTGAGGGTGGTCCTTCAGCAGATCTTCCTCTCGCTCCCAGGTGACTTCATCCTCGGTGTGGTGGCTCCACTGAACTTTGCAAAACTTGATAACTTTGCTGTGGGTGACTCGGCTGGCATACTCAAGAATCTTGACTGGTTTCTCCTCATAGGTCAAATCACTATCCAATTGAATCGCTTCCAGTGGAACTGTATCTCTCAGCGGTATATCAGCCATCTCCGCGTGGCACTTCTTCAACTGGGAAACGTGGAACACGTCGTGAACTCCTGACAATCCTTCAGGCAATTCCAACTTGTAAGCAACTTCTCCCATACGTTCCAAAACTTTGTATGGTCCCACAAAACACGGCGCTAATTTCCCTTTAACTCCAAAGCGCTTAACTCCTTGGAGTGGAGATACACGAAGATAAACTCTATCTCCGATTTCATAAACAGTCTCCTTACGTTTAGAATCTGCGTAGCTCTTCTTCCTGGACTGGGCTACCTTGAGCCTATCGCGAATCAACTTCACCTTATGTTCAGACTCCTTAATCAAATCTGGTCCAAACAACTGGCGGTCTCCAACTTCATCCCACGATAATGGGGTCCTGCACCTCCTTCTGTACAAGGCTTCGAAAGGGGCCATCTTCAAGCTAGATTGATAACTATTGTTGTAAGAGAACTCTGCATATGGCAAATTGTCGTCCCAACTAGATCCATAATCTAGCGCACAAGCTCTCAGCATATCCTCCAAAATCTGATTGACTCTCTCGGTCTATCCATCTGTCTGCGGATGAAAAGCTGTACTGAACACTAGCCTGGTACCCAAAGTTTCGTGCAACTGATTCCAGAACTTTGAGGTAAACTGGGTTCCTCTATCTGATACAATGCTCCTCGGAACTCCACGCAGACATACGATCCTGGTCATGTAGATCTTTGCCAACTTAGCACTGGTGTAGGTGGTCTTCACTGGGATGAAATGAGCTACCTTCGTCAAACGATTGACTACAACCCAAATCGAGTCGTAGCCTGAACGATTCCTGGGCAATCCCATGATAAAATCCATCTAGCTTATCCCACTTCCATTCGGGTATTGGCAATGGCTGTAACAATCCTGCTGGCTTTTGATGCTCTGCCTTTACTCTCTGA
Organism: Triticum dicoccoides; assembly: GCF_002162155.2. Lineage (NCBI taxonomy): Eukaryota > Viridiplantae > Streptophyta > Magnoliopsida > Poales > Poaceae > Triticum > Triticum dicoccoides. The sequence goes on from NC_041387.1 coordinate 623,486,512, forward strand.
CATACATCACAAACTGCTACATACTCTGCAATATCCTTCTTCATTCCAGTCCACTAGAAAATGTCCTTCAAATCCAAATACATCTTGGTATTTCCTGGGTGAATCGAATATGGTGAATCATGGGCCTCTTGCAGAATCAACTTCCTGATCTCCGGGTCATTAGGCACATAAACGCGGTCCTCAAACCATAAGGTATCGTGCTCATCCTCACGAAATCCCTTAGATTTTCCTTTGCTCATCTTCTCCCTTATCTCGGCAATCTCCTTGTCAGTCTTCTGGGCTTCTATGATCTTATCCATTAATTTAGACTGAATCTCCAATGCTGCTACATAGCCTCTTGGAACTATCTCCAAACATAGTTCGCGAAGGTCCTCGGCTAACTCCTTTGGTAACTCTCCGATCATGAGTGTGTTTACATGGCTCTTACGGCTCAACGCATCGGCTACTACGTTATCCTTTCCGGGATGATAATGCAATCTCATATCATAATCCTTGATGAGCTCCAACCATCTCCTTTGCCTGAGATTCAACTCCTTCTGTGTGAAAATGTACTTCAAACTCTTGTGATCCTTGTACACTTCACAATGGTTTCTGATGAGAAAATGTCTCCATGTCTTCAATGCATGCACTACGACTACTAACTCCAAATCATGTGTAGCATAATTCAACTCATGCGGCTTAAGCTACCGTGAGGCATACGAAACAACTCTTCCTTCCTGCATAAGCACTGCTCCAAGTCCTCGACGAGAAGCGTCGCAATATACTTCATAATCCTTGCGCTGATCAGGCAGAATCAACACTGGTGATGTAACCAAACGTTTCTTCAACTCCTAGAAACTGGACTCACATTCCTCAGTCCATTTAAACTTTGTGTCCTTCTTCAACAACTCCGTCATGGGCTTTGCAATCTTAGAGAAATTCTCAATGAACCTCCGGTAGTATCCTGCGAGTCCGAGAAAACTCCGGATCTCTCCAATTGTTGTTGGGGCTTCCCAATTTGTCACGGTGACAACTTTGGTGGGGTCTACTGTGATCCCTTCTTCAGATATAACATGTCCGAGAAATCCAACTTCCTTCAACCAAAACTCAGATTTGCTAAACTTGGCATATAACTGGTGTTCTCTGAGTTTCTCAAGTACCAAACGCAAATGCTCCTTATTCTCCTCTTCATTCTTCGAGTAGACCAAAATATCATCAATGAACACCACGACGAACTTATCCAGAAACTCCATAAACACCTTGTTCATCATGTTCATGAAATAGGCAGGTTAGTTAGTCAGACCAAATGACATAACGATATACTCGTACAGCCCGTACCTAGTGGTAAAAGCCGTGTTGGGTATATCCTGCTCTCAAATCTTCAACTAGTGGTATCCTGATCGCAGATCGATCTTGGAAAATACCTTAGCTCCTTGCAATCGGTCAAACAAGTCATTGATCATCGGTAGTGGGTACTTGTTTTTGATTGTCACCTCATTCAATCCTCGATAATCAACAACCATCCTCAATGATCCATCCTTCTTCTCCACTAGAAGCACTGGCGATCCCCAAGGTGAAGAACTTGGGCGAATATAGCCTTTATCCAATAACTCCTTAATCTGCTTCTTAATTTCCTCCAAATCTTTTGCGGGCATCTTGTACGGTCTCTTAGATATCGGCCCTGTGCCTGGCAAAAGCTCAATCAAAAACTCAATGTCTCTATCTGGTGGCATGCCTGGCAACTCCTTTGGAAATACGTCAGGAAAATCCTTCACCACTGGTACTTCTTCCTGTACAACTCCTGATAAGGACTTTACTTGAGTCCTCTTTGGTACATGCCGAGATACATACTTGATCCTTCTTGCTTCTGGCGTGGTAAGCAAAATCGACTTACTGGCGCATTCAATGTTCCCTCCATACTTTGGTAACCAATCCATGCCTAATATCACATCCAGTCCTTGCGATTCCAGTACTATTAGGTCTAAGGGAAACACGTAGTTACCAATCCTTAATGGTAACCAATCACACCATAGACTAGCCATATACTCTGCTCCTGGCGAGGTTACTAACATGGGTGTCCTAAGGGCTTGGGTTGGCAGGTTATACTTATCCACAAATCCCCTTGATATGTATGAATGCGATGCACCAGTATCAAAAAGAACGATTACAGTAAATGACTTAACCAAAAACTTACCTATTACTGCATCTGGTTGGGCTTCAACCTCCTCCACGCTAACGTAGTTCACCTGTCCTTTGTTGAAAGGATTGGGCTTCTTCCCAGAATTTCCATTGCCATTTCCATTCTTCGCTTCAGGACATTCAGTGGCATAATGTCTAGTCTTCTGGCATTTGTAACAGGTGATGTGGCTCAGATCCCTCTTGGCTGGTGTTGATGGGTTGGTAAGGTTCTAGCCGTTGCTTCCTCCATTCACATTACCATTCTTGGGGCCACTATGGTTGTGTGAACTACCTCCTCCATGGGTATGCTGAAAATATCCTCCCGAGTTTGGGGTAAAACGAGGCTTCTGCTGAGCTCCGGAATTGTACTTCCCTTGTCCATACTTCCTCTTGTAGTTGTCAATCTGCTGCTGCTTCCCTTCAATCATAAGAGCTCTATCTACCAACTCCTGGTAGTTGTTGAAGGTTGCTACCATCAATTGCATGCTCAACTCATCATTCAGTCCTTCCAAAAACTTCTCCTGCTTAGCTGCATCCGTAACAACATCATCTGGGGCATAACGTGCTAGCTTACTAATGTCATCCACGTACTGGCCAACAGTACGTCCTCCCTGGCGTAGGTTGCGAAACTCACGCTTCTTCATGGCCATTGCTCCTGCTGAAACATGGGCAGTATGGAAAGCCTGCTGAAACTGATCCCATGTGACAGTGTTGATAGGATAAGTGGCTGTGAAATTCTCCCACCATGATGCTGCGGGTCCTTCCAGCTGATGTGCGGCAAAACGCACCCTCTCCGCATCTGTGCATCCTGCAGTGGTCAACTCCTTTCCCATCTTGCGGAGCCAATCATCTGCAACTATCGGCTCGGTGCTACTGGAGAACATCGGCGGATTCAGCCTCAAGAAACGGGCTAAGTGATCAACAAGTGGTGGTGGTGGTGGGTTGTTGTTTTTGTTGTTGTTCCCCTGATTCTGATTCTAGACTAGCATCTGCATCAATGCATTCTGCTGCTGGATCAACTGGGTGAGCTCCGGTGGGAAAGCAAATCCATTGTCACATCTCGGAGGCATCTGAGGGTTTAGAAGAGATGAGAATTTAGAATAGAATGAGGTCTAGAGATAAAACACTCCAATCAATTCAAACAAGGGCATACAACGGTCTAACTATCGTTACAAAAGTGCTCGAACTATACTATATACATGAGGGAAATACTACTACTGTCATGGTGGTCGACTAGAAAAACTGCTCCGATGAAGAATCCATGATATCTGCTCCAGCTTCATCAACAAAGTCATCATCACTATCGTCTGGGTCCGAGTCGGTGTCGTCGATGATGATGTAGTTCTCCGGGCAAGTGCAATCATCGTCTTCTCCTCCAGTCACGGGAAATCCCATGAATACTTTCAGCTTCTTCTTCAAATCATCATTCTTCTCCACAAGTGTTGTCATTTCCTCCTCATATCCATCGCGCGTAGACTTGAGTTCTTCCTCCAGCTCCATGATCTTGGTCAAGGCCTTCTTCAGATCCATCATGCCTGCGCACATCTGGTTCTCCTGGCGACGTATGTGCTGGTTTAACTCCTGGATGAAAGCTGCAATTGATCTATCCTTCCTGGTGCTGATCATCTCCCATTGCTCATCTCGGCGTCCACAAATCTGGTAGATAGTATCCTTGAGATCCTTGTGGTAAACTTCTCCAATGCGTCCCATGGTGATGTGAGCTACCATGCTCTTTCCTAGACTCCAGGTTGGTGCATCAAAGGAAAACTCTATGGGCTCAGTGACGGGCATGAACGTCCTTCCTGGAACTTGAACTTGAATCATCCAACGCTCCTCTTCGGGTAAAGTGGCGATGTAGGTCCCGGTGAAGCTTGGTACTCCGATGTTCAGGTATCTAGTGACTTCCTTGAAGTGGCGTCCAAAGGGTGTATCTTCATCCGGTTGCATGAACTTGTTCCTTGCATCCGCCATCCTAAAAGAGTAGAAAAGATGAGGAGTCAGAAATGAGAAGAGAGAGTAATGATCTAGGGCTTTATCGTAGTGGTTGTGTCCTACAGTCAGCATGTGCTCTGATACCATCTTGTAGCGACCAGACCTTAAACAGTCTGATCTCTGTGCATCAGTGTCATCCCTGGATCAGTAATGCTGACACGCACAGTACTTGAAGGATTTATAACAGAGTAGCAATTACACACTTATTACATCGAATGTCTCAAAAGAGAACTTATTACAATAAATATGGCTTAAGGCCATCTAATAACAATAACAGCGGAAGGCTTGGAAGATAAGCGAGTCCATCAACTCCAACGGCATCATTAACTATAGAACCATGATCCTAAGGCATCTTACTCGTCGTATGAAAAGTCTGCAACATGAACGTTGCAGCCCGGAAACGGGTCAACACATGGAATATGCTGGCAATGTAACACATAGAGAGCAATGAACAAAAATAATGCTATACTATATGCATATATGGCCGGTGGAAAGCTCTATGGTTACAGTTTTTGCGTAAAGCCAAATTTTCCCTACTACAAAGGAATAAATTTTATTTGACTATCATGGTGGTTGTTAAACATTGGGAATGGTTGAAAGCATTGTCAATCCCAATTAAGCAACATCATTAAAACCCAACAATATTAATTAATGTAACATGATGAGATTCACATGATAATCCAAGTACTAGATACTCAAAACGTCCATAACCGGGGACACGGCTAACCATGATTAGTTCATACACTCTGCAGAGGTTTGCACACTTTTCCCCACAAGACTCGATCTACTCCAGTTGATTTCTCACACTACATGGTGTTTGAGAAACGGATGACCGAGACACAGTCTTTCAGGAGCATTAACTCTCTACTCCGGGTAGACCGTACCAACCTACATCCCCTACATCTGCGAGTCTACCTCTTCAAGAGCTCACGCAACTTAATCAACTATGCTAGAGCCCATATTAGCTTGCAGCTGCACACAGAAGTTTCTAGCATGAATAATCTCATGATCCCTTTGAGCCTGGGTGGCGGTCCATAGGAGAATCACACGGTACCCCGGGATTTCCAAAAATACAAGCAACACTGGGTTCCCCAGGTGCCTCAATCCACCCAAATGTGAATTTAAGTTGCCACCTTAAGTAAACCATTAATTAATCAATCTCACATCTGTCATGGATACACTCACCCAATCCACGTCTACTTGCATAACATGGCAATATGAGCAAACATAGAAGTACCTCCCAAAGGTTTGATAAATAAACAGGTAATAGGTTCTACCTCATCTACTTCCCAAAACCCACATGTTAAATCAGATCCTAATCATGCAATTGTTTGAGGATTGAGCTAATGCAAAAAAACTGGGTAGTAAAGAGGTATGATCAAAGTGTTACTTGCCTTGCTGATGATCCGTGAAACCTAGAGATTCGAAGTACCAAGCGGCGCACTCCGGGTACTCTATCGCAAACAAACAAGCATACAATAAGCACTCATCTAATGCACAGGTAGAACTCAAACAAGAGATCTAACCAGAAAGTTTAACTTAAGAACTCCGGTTTGCAAAAAGAATCAAATCAAACGAAGCAATTAACTCAAACAGCGAAAGAAACAAGCTTCGTTTACTAATCTGGACCTAAGTCAAATTTTACAGTAACAAAAACTTGTTTGAGTTGGTTAAACGGAAAGAGGGTTTCGAGACGAAACTCTAGGCGCTTGAATCGCCTGATTCCGATAAACGAGCGAAAAGTTATACTAAAACGAAAAACAGATCGAAAATTGTGATCAGAGATAATAGCGGAAAATCCGAGAAAAAGAAAAACGGACGAACAGGCTAACGAACGAACGTTCGCTGTCTGCGGCTAAACAATGAAAACCATTCGTTAAAATGAACGTATGGACGAACGTCCGCTAAATAGACTAAACCGAAAAAAATAAACCGATCTAAAAAAAATAAACCGGGTTCCTAAAAAAACCTTCGGTTTTCTGTCAAAAACCGAGGCGGCGGCGGGGACTACCTCCGGCTGGTTAACGGCGGCGGCGGCGGGTCAACGGCAACAGCGGCAGTCGGCTCCGGCGGGGTGGGTGGCTCCGGCGGCGCCGGGGTGCAGCGTCGGCGGCGGCAGCAGCAGGAGGCGGCAGGGTGGATCGCGGCGGCGGCGCTAGGATTAGGCGGCGGCGGCGCGGGTTGGGCTGGGGCAGCGGTGGGCTTCGGGGCAGGGGGGCCCGGCTTAGAAAGCCCCCCCGGGCGGTGTCCCGCTCGGGTACGGCCCGGAGTTGGTCGTTTTAACATTACACGCAGAAAAACAAATAAAAGAAATACTAAACGGACTCTAGAAATCCCGAAATAAATTTTCCCCGACTTCTAAAATCAAGCCGGACAAGATGAACATTTATTTGGGGCCTAAATGCAATTTTGAAAAACGCACATTTTTCAAAATTCAAATAAAATAGCAATAAAGTCCAAAATAAAATAATTATTTGATTTTATTATTATATCCTCAATATTTCTTTATTTTGGGAAAGTCATTTTATTCCCTCTCGTATATTTTCAATAGAAATAATTGAAGATAAAATAAATAAAATCAAATGATCCTATTTCCAAAATTTGAGAAAACTCAAACATGAAAATAACGAAATCCCCAACTCTCTCCGTGGGTCCTTGAGTTGCGTAGAATTTCTAGGATCAAGACAAAATGCAATAAAGTATGATATACAGTGACGATCTAATGTATAACATTCCAAATTGAAAATTTGTGATGTTACAAATTTCTCATGAGAAGACATACCACATAGCGACTAGATAATCTTGTAATATCAATACTAGATGGTATTACTCATGTACACACATTTATAGGATTGTGGGGTGCACAAAGCACATCACCCCCCCCCACAATGTTATATTCCATTAATCTCTCACAAGAGCCAACTAAGATACAAACAAGATGCACAAAGGCTCAACGAACGACACACATGTAGATGGAGTGCAAACCAACATACACATACTTGATTACTCAAGATAAGCAATTTGAGACACAACATATACAAACACATGCAAGAAACAAAACCAAAACATGCAAAGGGGCAAGTAACTTTCAATGTAAACAATTTAACTACAAGTTACCGGAAGGGGGCACATTGGATATAGTATAGAAACTTGATAACCCAATTGACTTGGCTTGTGAAAATAATAATGATGAAGTCCCCTTAATTCTTCATAATGTAGACAAGTCTTCAATGCCCTCCAACAACACCTATTGATCAAGTTTGAGCTTGTTGGTCCCCAACCAAGTTGGGTCCTAAGAGGTTAGTCACAATAGGCTTGGCAACCCAAATGGTTCTTTGCTTGAAACCACTTTGAGTACCAAGAAACTTGGCAAACACATTCCCAACCTTATCCTTCCCAAGAGAATATATATCATTAATAATAATTGGGTCGGATAAGTTACCACTAGTGCATGAGTAAGCAAGGTGACCTTTCTTACGACATAGGTATCAACGTCTACTCTTCACTTTGTTCTCACTTGATTTCTCAACTTGAGAAGCATTAGCTTGAGTTTTCTTGGGAAGAGGCCTTTCTTAAACTTGTGGTTGAGCATGAGATTGAACTTGTGGCTGCTTCCCTTGTTGCTTGTCACTAATGGACTTCTTCTTCAATGGGCAAGATCTAACATGATGCCCTTCAATTTTGCACTTGAAGCAAACAATCTTGGCCGAATTCTTGACTTGTTCTTGGCCCTTCTTCTTGTTCATCTTGGACTTCTTATTCTTATTGGAGTTGAATCCAAGTCCACCTTTTTCATTGGGGGATTTTTGCACACTCAAGATATTGTTGAGTGTGGATTTCCCTTCATGACTCTTTTCCAAGTCTCTCTTCAAAGAAGTGACTTGGGCCTTGAGCTCTTTGATTTCCTCTACATGGTTAGTATCAACACAAGTACTAGAGGAAGTATAAGCTTCATCGTTATAGCAACAAGGCAAGGAAAGCAATTCATCACAAGATGTATCAACATTGTGAGTAGATGAATTACAAGGACTAGCACATGGCAATATAGCATTTTGACTATAAGTAGTGCTAGTATCCACATGAGGCTCACTAGATGTTATCTTAGCAATCATGGCCTCATGAGCTATCTTTAGCACATTATGGGATACTAGAAGATCATCATGAGAGCTTGAGAGGTTTTCATGACTTTCTTCCAATTTCCCATAATATCTAGATAGCAACTCAAGTTGAGCCCGTAGCTCAACATTCTCCTTCAAAATGGATGCTTCACAAGTAATAGAGTTAGTAGCACAAGCATCATCAATAATAGCAAGAGGAGAAGGAAACTTGGCAAGCTCTTTTGAATATGAAGCTTTAAGTTGTGCATGAGACTTGGTGAGTTTGATGAGCTCACTCTTAATGACCCTTGAGCCATTTTCGAGGTGCCCAAAGTCCTAAAGGAGTTTAGAATGCACAACTTCAAGATTCTCATTTTTAGTTTCAAAATCATTGGCCACCTCAAGAGCTCTATCATGAGATTCCTTCACTCTAGATAGTTCAAGAGCAAAAGTCTCCTCAAGAGATTCCTTGGTGGTTTGTTCAAGTTCAAGAGCTTGAGAGAGGTCCGCAATCTCATTAGCGTAATCACGCTCATGACCTTCCCTTTTCTCAATGATGACCTCATGCTCCTCAAGATGAGATTCCAACTCCTCAATATAATTCTTGCCCTCAATGGCAATGGACATGATTTCCATGAAGTTGGAATGAGCAATTTTATTTTTATGAAGAGCTTTAAAGACCATTTCCCCCTTAATTTTTAAGGAGGCAACATTATCATTATCTTCATCATTATCCTCATCATCATTAGCATTAACATCATCATCAAGAGACATATTGGGGTTCAAAGTAGGAGATACCTTTGAAGCCTTAGCCATAAGGCATAAATCAATAATGACGATGTAGGATCCCTTGAAGCACCATTTAAGACCACATCTTGTTCCATGGAGTGTTGAGTTTCCTCTACATTGTTAGAACAACAACTCGAGGAAACAGATACATTTTTATCATGGCAACAAGTCATAGCAAGCATATCATCATGAGATTTGAGCAAGCAATTTCTACATGATATGCAAGGACTATCAACACAAGCATGTGAAACATTTCGAGTGCTCGAAGTGCTAAAGTCCAAAGATGAAGCATTGCAATAAGAAAGTGATGAAGGATTATCAACAATAACCCCACTATCATCATTGCAATGAACACCACTACTCACCATGTCATTACCTTGTAGCAAACCACATGTAGGTGAAGTAGAAGAAGTTGAGAACACAACATGGCCGGAGGTGGAGGGAGAACAATCATCCCCACAAAACTTGGACACGCCATATTTATCTTGAAGCTTTATCCACAACTCATGAGCATCCCAGAATGACATCAGTTGAAATATAACTACATTGCTCAAAGCATTGAAAAGAACATTAGAAGCTTGAGCATTGAGATAAGAGTTTTTATCATCCTCTAGAGATAATATTTGGGGATCTTTTCGAGGAGAAAAACCTATATCTATAATTCGCTCTAAATTTGGGTCCACGACCCTAAAGAGATTAAGCATGCGAATTACCCAAACATCAAAATTTGTGCCAACGAAACTAACAGTGTCAGAGAATCCTAAACCCCTAGTCGAGATCCTTACTCTCTAGGCGGTTAAGCCTTATAAAGAGAGATGAGGTTCTGATACTAATTGAAAGATTGAGGATGTCGCCTAGAGGGGGGGGTGAATAGGCAATTTAAAATAATGACGCTTTAGGTTTGAACAAATGCGGAATAAACCAAGCGGTTAATTTTTCAAGCACAAAACCTACAACAACTAGGCTCACCTATGTGCACCAACAACTTATGCTAAGCAATATAAACTACTAGGTGATAGCAAGATATATGACAAGAAACAATATGGCTATCACAAAGTAAAGTGCATAGTAAAGGTCTCAGGTAAGAGATAACCGAGGCACACAGAGGCGACGATGTATCCCGAAGTTCACACCCTTGCAGATGCTAATCTCCGTTTGGAGCGGTGTGGAGGCACGATTCTCCCCAAGAAGCCACTAGGGCCACCGTAATCTCCTCACGCCCTTGCACAATGCAAGATGCCGTGATTCCACTAAGGGACCCTTGAGGGCGGTCAACGGACCCGTATAAATGTCAACCCTTGGGGGTGGTCACCGAACCCGTACACTTTGGAAACCCTTGGGGGCGGTTACCGGTATCCGTCAAATTGCCCGGGGCAATCTCCACAACCTAATTGGAGACCCCGATGCTTGCCCAGAGCTTTACACCACAATGATTGAGCTTCGAACACCACCAAGCGTCTAGGGCGCCCAAGCACCCAAGAGGAACAAGCTCAAGGGTACCAAGCACCCAAGAGTAATAAGCTTCTCAACTTGTAACTTCCACGTATCACTGTGGGGAACTCAAACCAATGCACCAAATGCAATGCCAAGGGTACACGGAGTGCCCAAGTCATTCTCTCCCAAATCCCTGAAGGAAATATGCCCTAGAGGCAATAATAAAGTTGTTATTTATATTTCCTTATATCATGATAAATGTTTATTATTCATGCTAGAATTGTATTAACCGGAAACTTAGTACATGTGTGAATACATAGACAAACAGAGTGTCACAAGTATGCCTCTACTTGACTAGCTCGTTAATCAAAGATGGTTAAGTTTCCTAGCCATAGACAAGAGTTGTCATTTCATGAACGGGATCACATCATTAGAGAATGATGTGATTGACTTGACCCATCCGTTAGCTTAGCACTATGATCGTTTAGTTTATTGCTATTGCTATTGCTTTCTTCATAACTTATACATGTTCCTATGACTATGAATTATGGAACTCCCGAATACCTGAGGAACACTTAGTGTGCTATCAAACGTCAGAACGTAACTGGGTGATTATAAAGATGCTCTAGAGGTGTCTCCGATGGTATTTGTTGAGTTGGCATACATCGAGATTAGGATTTGTCACTCTGATTGTCGGAGAGGTATCTCTGGGCCCTCTCGGTAATGCACATCTCTATAAACCTTGCAAGCTATGTGAATAATGAGTTAGTCACGGGATGATGCATTACGGAATGAGTAAAGAGACTTGCCGGTAACGAGATTGAACTAGGTATTGAGATACCGACGATCGAATCTCGGGCAAGTAACATATCGATGACAAAGGGAACAACGTATGTTGTTATGCGGTTTGACCGATAAAGACCTTCGTAGAATATGCAGGAACCAATATGAGCATCCAGGTTCCGCTATTGGTTATTGACCGGAAGTGAGTCTCGTTCATGTCTACATAGTTCTCGAACCCGTAGACATAAATATATTATGAGTTTATGTGTTTTGATGTACCGAAGGTAGTTCGGAGTCCCGGATGTGATCACGGACATGACGAGGGGTCTCGAAATGGTCAAGACATAAAGATTGGTACATTGGAAGGCTATGTTTGGACACCGGAAAGGTTCCGAGTGGTTCGGGCATTTTTCAGGAGTACCGGGAGGTTACCGGACCCGTCCGGGGAGTTAATGGGCCTTAATGGGCCATGGTGGAGGAGAGGAGGAGGCGGCTAAGGTGGGGGCGCCCCTCCCCAAGCCCAACCCAAATTGGGAGGGGGGCCGGCCCCCTTTCCTTCTCTCCCGCTTCCTTCTTCTCCTACTCCAACTAGGGAAGGGGGGAAACCTACTCCTACTGGGAGTAGGACTCCCCCCCTTGGGCGCGCCATAGGAGGCCGGTGAAAGTGCAATCATGCCCTTAATCATATTTTGATGTTGATGACAACATGCATGTTGGGACTAATCATGTTTATCAAGTATATCTCGGGATTATGTCACAAGGGCTGTGTGTGGATCATGACTACGGACATAAATATATATACATATATCACTCAAGAGCAGAGACACAAGACAAAGATAGAAAGCTTAGGCTCCTTTTTCAGTTTTGTTCTTGAGTATAGGGTTCCCTCACTATTAAGAGGGGATTGTTGGATTTCATAAAAAGAACTTGCTCAAACCAACAAAATTCCCTCAAATATCATCTCAAAGTTTTTCCTCTGACTTATGCAGAAATATTGGTATGATTCTAAGATAATGGGTTCAACTATCACCGGACGGCCTAAAGTCTACGGATGTCCGGCCTCACTCAGCCTACCGAGCTTCCGGCTCACCCCGGTTGTCCGATGCATCTCCACATAATAGATATTAGCGGAGGACCGATCCCACCGGACGTCCGGCCACCGGACGTCCGCTCACCTCCGGAATTCCGGTGCACTTCAACAGAATGGTTATTAGCAGATTTCCGACCGCACCGGACGTCCAGGCTTTGGATGACTGGCGCCTTCCGGACGTCCATTGACTGTGAGTCTCATACCTCGTCTGTGCCCCTGGTAGATGTTCCAGCGACCGGACGACCGGCGGCCCGGCCAGACGTCCGGTCCAATCTGAGTCACCGGTCGTCCGGTATCTACCGGACGTCCGTCTGCCATTGTGCACTAAGTGGGTCAACGGTCTGTTTTGCACTCACACTATATATAGCCTTCTCCCTCACACAGGATAAGGTTGACCATCCACTTTGAGCCTTCTAAGAACGCATCTCACTCCCTCTCTTGATTCCCCAGACCAAATCCTAGATCCCCAAGGGATTTGGGAACATTTGAGAGAAGTTCCCCAATCAAGTGATAGATCCACTCCTTGTTGTTCTTCTCACCAAAGGAATTCGTGATTTGAGCAAGTTCTTGAGAATTTCCCAACGTTCTTGTTACTCTTGGAGGTTGGAGACTCCTAGGCGGTAGGAGTCTTTCAAAGGGGAATCAACCATTGTGATTACCCCCGGAAAAGTTTGTGAGGGTTTGGAGACCACCCCAAGGTATACCACTAATGGTTGAGAAACGCCTCCGTGGTGTTGTCTCAAAGGGAGAATAGGGTGAGCCTTCGTGGCGCTGGTGTGCCTTCGTGGTAACATCCACCTCTCTAACAGTGACGTAGCTTCCCTCCAAGGAAGTGAACATCGGCATACATCCTCGTCTCCCGGAGTTGCGGTTATTCCTAACCCTAACTCTCTACTTGTGGTTACTTGTCTCTTAGCTCTTACTTATATCATATTGTGCTTGCTTACTTACTACTTGGGTTACTTGTTTATCTTGCTTAGCTCTTAGCATCACACTTGCAATTGTTAGGCTCACTTTCATATTCCGCACTATTGCTTAAAATTGCTTAGTAATAATTAAAATTTGTAATTGTACCTATTCACCCCCCTCTAGGTCCATCTCGATCCTTTCAATTGCTATCTAAGCCTCGTGCTCTATTCTTGTGGATTAACCGCCCTAGAGCGAGATGAATCCCGATGGGACTCCCCTTGCTGCAGATCCGAAGAATATGGGTGCGGCTTCCACGGAAGCCAAGTCCTTCACTTCAGAGGATCTGGAACAAGATCTTGCTAAGCAAAAGGAGGAGCATGATGCCTCTATTGAGGCCTTGGTCCAAATGAGGCTAGCCACACTAACCACGATGCTTGCACCACTCTCTGGTGGTGTGGCCTCAAGGCCAGCTGTGCCTACTCCTTCAATTTGCCAACAACCTCCTAGCAATGAACACTCCAAATTTCCTTGGCTTTATGCAAGACCTCAAATAGAGAAACCTAAGTATAACCCTCAAGGAAAACCTCCTTTACTTGATGAAGCTACCAATTTTGCTTTGTGGACAGTTGCTATGCAGGATCATCTTCGATATGGAAATGATGAGATGTTGGAGATCTTGGAGTATGGCTACCAAGCTGTTGACCCAAAGAATCTTACACCAAGAGTGATATATGACAAGAATCTCAACGACATAGCAACCATGTGCATAAGAAGAGGTATGTCCGACAAGCAAAGGAGACCATACATACATATCACAAGTGCCAAGGAATTATGGGATACCATTGTGAGAACCAAGACCGGTACCTCCACTCTCCGGCTTGCTCAATATGAAATTGCCAAGGGGCAATTGCAAAACTTTTGTATGGAGAAAGGTGAATCTCCCAAGAAACTTCTTGAGCGTCTCATGACTCTCACCGCCGACATCGAGTCATGTGAATGTGACAAGACACAAGATAGATTTAACTTGACTAAGAGATTTCTCGTGGATAAGTTGCTTCACGCTCTTGCTCTGTATCATCACCAAATAGTGTGGGTGATGGTGTTCTAGACTAGGGGTACTCACCACGTCGTCTCCCGATCAGTTAGATTGGGCCGAGGAACCCCATGGCCGTATACTCATGGGCCAGGTCGGACAGTTGCCGCATACAAGGAAGATTTCACAAGACTTGGTGATCAAGACAAGGACTCCTCCCCACCGGTGTATTCAGCTAGGACTCTTGTTATCCTAGGCCTCTGGTACATTATATAAACCGAGGCTAGGCTAGTCGATAGATTATGACATTACTCATCACACCTCTAGGGTTTAGACTACAACATATGATCCTGGGTAGATCAACTCTTGTAACCCCTATACTCATTAAAGTCAATCAAGCAGCATGTAGGGTATTATCTCATCAAGAGAGCCCGAAGCTGGGTAAAATCCCGTGTTCATGTTACCATTGATCCTAAGAGGCACAGCTTGGGACCCCCTACCCGAGATCTGCCAGTTTTGACACCGACATTGGTGCTTTCATTGAGAGTTCCGCTGTGTGATCGGCGAAAGGATCAATGGCTCGACTGCAGGTCAACTGCGACGTTGGTTTCTTCATCACCAGCTCGATTGGTCATCTTGGCTTGACCGAGGACTGCGCCCTACCTCCCATCGTCATGTTCGGATGAGGGCCTTCATCAACATCAACTCCGATCTCTATCAAGATCATGGAGTAGTCATCCATGGAGCTCGGCGGCTCAACGTCAACATTGCCCTCGGGAAACCGTGCTGTTTTTCTGGACAACAAACTCGTATCCGCCGCCAGTGCCTCCTCGAGTGTTGCCTAAACGACTGCTTCAGTGGAATTATGCGGAATTAAGTCTACAACCCTGCAAAAATTTCGTCGACTTCCGATGGAGGAATCTCCGGCAATCTCCGATATACCAGAGCCCTCTTGAATCTGGACGAGAATCCGGACGAGTTTGGAGCGGTGTGTCCAGCATCTAGCTCGGACGTCCTTGGGAATATCCAACCGTTGATCGGCTGCGGAATTCCCATGTCTACCACCTGTCAAAAATTCAGCTCGATCCGACCGTCCAAACTCCGGGAACCTTCCGACTAGTGCATCACTTTCTGGATCTGTTTTCTGTGCGAGAACGAATCTGACCCAATCTCATCTCCTTTACGAACAGGATTTCGGACATCCTTTTTGAAGGACGTTTTCATATGGGGTATTGTGTTTTATTCTCAAACACATCCCATTAATATTAAAAGTATTTTTATAATACGATCTTCACCATCGCACCGGTGTCAAACCAGCCCGACAACATCACTCCATGGCGGCCGACCTGCGCTAGACACGTCGTCACTTTGTTGAGCCGAGCTTAACCTCTTCGGATCATCATCTCGTCCAGCCGAACAATAGTTCGGCATCGCGAAGAATAAATCGTCACCAACATTGCCGCCCCACGGATTACACGAAGCGAGCACACCGGCATCGCCGCACGGTCACTTCATCAAGCCAGCGTTGACCACGTCACAAGCTACGACCTGCATCGGCATGGCCGAACCGTTGCTTCATCGAGCCGATGTCTATCATGCCGAACTACTTCAACACCTCGGCTGACACATATCCTCACCGACCAGCTCTGTCTCCTCGCCTGGACTGGGGGCTTCACCATCCCTTCATCAACTTATTTCGGAGACTTCGGCATCACCGGCCAACCAGCTTCATCACATTAGCTGGACCACAGGCTTTTGCCTCAGTGAGCCAACCTTTGCCAACTTCGCCATGCCGTCGCTCTATCTCCCATCATGCAATGGGTGTGCGGATCGATTCCCAATTTTGGGAGTCGCTTTTCTTCGGAATGCTACAACAAACAAACCAGGTACCATTAATCCTAACAATTTTTGTTTGTTGGGTTTATTTTTATTAAGGAATTATTACTCTGGTTTGTTCCATCATCTGTACACAGGCCTATCAAATGGCGGCCACATTAAAAATGGTCGCGTGGTGGTTCGGTCAGTTTCCGTACATAGTTCGGCAAACGCCGTATCCGGAGCCCAGACCGCCCTGCAAATTCAGGCTTTTGTCACGCCTTTACTGCGTCGTGCTGACGCCTTGCATCGACATTGGCTCCAGCGCCAGGCCACATCTCTTTAAATAAATTATTTTTCGCGTAAAGCAATTAAGCAAGGATTATATATACATATATTATTAGGTGTGTAGGTAACCGATTTTGACTGTGTTACGCGGTCACTACTCCGGAGTGCCGAACTCCTTGCTCGAACACCTCGGGCCTGGGGCTAGGACCTCGGCCATGTCGAGGACTGTGAACCTTGTCAGATCTATCACGGATCAATGGGCATCTTCATCCCGCCACAAGCCCGAATCGCATCATCAACACCGAGCACATTAACCAGCTAAGTTGCTTTCATGCTCAAAAACTTTCAGTTTGAAATTTTGTTCGGTTCGAACAAGCATTATACTTTTTGGCACAAAGTTGTTTGTGACAAAGTTGCTTGTCAAAACTTTATTTGTGACGCACTTATTCAAATACCCCATTTATTTGGGGGCTCCCTTGATGGAGCTTTTCCTCTTGCATATGATTATACTTGTACGGCTTCGTTTCTTGTTCGTGTATTACGCCATAATATGCACCATGTTGACTTAAGCGACTTGCAAGCTGGGTTGTCTGGCTCCTGTGCTTACCCCTACGTTCCCGATTGTTCGGCTAGCGAGTAAAGGAAGCACCTCTGTGATTGTCACGATCGGTTCATCCGAGCCGGACCTCAGACTGGGTGAAGCCGAAAGCTAGCACTCTTATTGTTTTCAACAATGGTTGGCACACAACGGAACTCATGAGTACAAAAAATCTATTGCACAAGTCTCATAATAATAATGAGCAACCGAAGAAAGGTATCAGTGGGGGTACTATTTTCTTCGAAGATGCTTCTTACACTTTGTTAGTAATATAGCATAAGTTCCCTGAGCACGCTTTGTCTGTTACAGCCTTATGGCCTCATTGCCTGGTTATCGGAAACACCGTCGATATTCTCGACAGGTGGAGTACATAACACTCTTTGGTCCTTGACCGAAGAGGGAGAAGCCGACGGTCGGTTAAGACGCGTATAAAGTTCAGGTGAACACAGATATGATACAAGTACTTCGGTACATACAATCATTATACATAAAATTCTTTTACCCAAGTCACTCGGGGGCTCTTAAATTTATGTGATCTATTTTATAATAAGTGTTCTTCTTCCCAGTCGTTGCAAAGTCTTTTTTCTATCACTCCTTTTTTCGATGCGAGTGTGTGGTCAATAGTCGGATTTCCCTCTCAAAGCCGCTAAAGTTTGCTAAACTGGCCTAGCGAAAAGTACCCCGCCTTCGGGATAGGAGGTTGAAGCCGTAAGCTGACCCGCTTGAAGTCTTGAGATAGGATGTGTCATGTTAAAGCATGATAGAAGCACAATTTTTTTTCTCTAAGACCAATTTTCTGATTGGCACCGAACAATTGATCTAGTTCGGACGTCGAGTTTTTATTGACGTTTTTTTGGTTTTCCAATCCTATAGCACTTCTCAACTATTTGTGTGTTTTTCGCATAAGTTTCGCAGTGCAACGCCGGACACCTTTAGAGGTTCGACCAAAATTCTTGGATATTGCTATATATGCATCGATTTCAAATTGTGTCTTCGGTCGATAGTTGGGTTACCCGGCTCCTATGCTTGCCTCCTACATTCCGCTTTGTTCTGTTAAGTGTGCAAAAGGAGAACCACTGCGATTGTGCTTCCATCTCGCGTGGTTAAGCACCTCGGTGGAGAAAGCCGAAAACTGACTTTCACAATAAGCATAAACTGGCCAGCGATCTGATGACTCTGTTAAATGACGGGCCGTTCATAACATTCGCCGAAGTGTTTACGGCTTGACCTCGGCTGTCGCCGAACACTAAGCGGGGGGCTACTTGCTGGCCTCCCAACTTTAAGCTCCTATGACTAAGTGAAAGTTATAAAGCCCGCATATCTGATTGCCTCGTTTCTGCCAACACAACCGCCTTCGGGCACCGAGATGTCGGCTAAGGGTTGTTTTGTTATTTCGGAAACAACATCTACAAGGGGTAGAAGCCGACGATGGGCCACTTTCAAATTATAAACGGTCGCAACGGAAGTGAAAATTTGGGTTCATCTAGACCATAGAGTTTGGAAGCTTTCCCCGAACTAAATCCTCAGTATTTTCCTCCCACATTGATTGGAGCTGAGGTTTCATGATCATGCTTAGCATGACAACCCAAAGAAAGGAACCGATAGCGGGACTATTTTCTTTGGACGATGTTTCTTATGTTAAACAATAATATAACATGTCTCTCTGTGTATCTTTATTTATAAACTGTATGGCCGAATCACCTTGTTTTCCGTAAATCTTTGCCCTCATAAAGTGGGACAAACACTCCCCGGCTACTGGCCGAGGAGGTTGAAGCCGATGGCCGGTCAACAAAGTTTTGTACAATGCGGATCCGAGCATTGATGATGTAAAGTACTTGGACACATAGAATCATTACACATAATTTGTGATTTTACTTTGGATATTGATCCTTCATTCGGCCACCCATGCCCACATTAAGGCTTAGGGGCTACTGGGCTTCGTGCTTAGCATTTACAAATATTAAAGGGGTACATCGATCCCCTGATCTGGTGTCCCCACCCGACCAGTGTCTCGGGGGCTACTGCATTGACAATCCAATGCAGAAAATTTAAAGTGCAATATAGTTTCCGAGGAGATTATTATCCTCAGGTTGGTCGGCGCACCCAACCTGAGTCTCAAGGACTTTTCACACCATGTTTCTATTCCTAAGTATGTTGCCGAGCTGGGAATTTATCCTCAGGCTGATTTTATGAATCGACCTAAGTCTCAGGGGCTACTAGGGTCAGCGGTTTGATTTTTTCCTTCAGGTGCATCCCGGATATTAGGCCAACACGCACCTTGAGGACTACTGACTATACATCTTGGCAGAGATTACAT
Organism: Triticum dicoccoides; assembly: GCF_002162155.2. NCBI lineage: Eukaryota > Viridiplantae > Streptophyta > Magnoliopsida > Poales > Poaceae > Triticum > Triticum dicoccoides. The sequence continues at coordinate 623,505,814 of NC_041387.1, forward strand.
TGCATAATTCAGAATTAAATTCATAAAAATCAGCCCATGGATGAGGTGGTGCACCACCTCGGATACAGTCCGACGTTGGTGCTCGACTACAATAGACACCCCGGAAGCAGTCTGGCATAAAGCTCGGATGCTAGTGGCTGGCTCCATAGAGGGAATTTCCGGCATTAAGCTCGGCTAAACTCCTTCAACTTTTTTGAACCAAGGTGATCTATGACACCTAGGATATAGTCCGGCGTTGGAGCTTGGACATAGTACGGCATTGGAGCTCAGATACAGTCCGGCGTTGGAGCTCAGATATAGTTCGGCGTTGGCGCTCGGCTGTAACAATACTCCTCGGATACATTCCGGCGGTGGAGCTCGGATATATTCCAGCGTTGGAGCTCGGAAGCAGTCCGGCGTTGGTGCTTGGCTGCAAAAGATACCTCGAATGCAATCCGTCGTTGGAGCTCGAGGACACTACCGCCCGGGAATAACTTCAAACCCGAGGTGTGGCATAATAATAACAAGGCATTGATAAATGCCGGAAACTTAAAGGGGCTCCTCGGATACCCGACGTGTAAACTCTTCGGATTTACTTCGCGATCCTCAAGATCGAAGATGAGAAGATTTGTTGAACCAGTTTTCAAGACCGACGACCGAAGATGAAGAACAGTTCGGAAGAATCAAGGAGCGTCCCCAACTTGAAGACCGGTTCAGGGGGCTACTGATGGTGTCCTGGACTAGGGGGTACTCACCACGTCATCTCCCGATCAGTTAGATTGGCTGATGACCCCCATGGCCGTATACTCATGGGCCAGTTCAGACAGTTGCTGCATACAAGGAAGATTCCACAAGAAATGGTGATCAATACAAGGACTCCTCCCCACCGGCGTATTCGGCTAGGACTCTTGTTATCCTAGGCCTCTGGTACATTATATAAACCGAGGCCAGGCTAGTCGATAGATTATGACATTACTCATCATACCTCTAGGGTTTAGACCACAACATATGATCTCAGGGTAGATCAACTCTTGTAACCCCTATACTCATTAAAGTCAATCAAGCAGCATGTAGGGTATTATCTCATCAAGAGAGCCCGAAGCTGAGTAAAATCCAGTGTTCATGTTACCATTGATCCTAAGACGCACAGCTTGGGACCCCCTACCCGAGATCTGCCGGTTTTGACACCGATAGTGGGACATAAGACCACACCATGGATTCAAGGAAATGACTCCAGATGACATCATATCCACCTTCCAACTATTTGAAGAGTCAAAGGAAAATGCTACAAAACATCTTGCCATGCATGGTACCTCAACATCAGAAATCAATCTTGCATTGAAGGCCAAGCATGTATGTGAAGAAGAGCAAAGTGAAGAAGAAGAAGAAGATGATGATGATGAAGATGGTGATGAGATTGAATCTGATAAGGGCCCTTCATATGAAGACATGGATCTCTTTGTCAAGAAGTTTAGTGCGGGAAAATTCAAAGGAAGATTCCAGAAGAAGAAAGTGAGAAAATGCTACAACTATGAAGAAACCAACCACTTCTCAAATGAGTGTCCTTATGAGAAGAGAGAAGATAAATCAAGGTTTCCCAAGACCTTTCCCAAGAAGAAGTTGCCAAATCCTTTGAACTCCAAGCTCAAGAAGAGAGATGGGAAAGCAATGGTTGCTCAAGAAGAATCCGATCCGTATGATGTTAGTGGTGTTGCTGGAGTTGCTCAAGATTCTCAAAACACGTTGAGGCTAGTCAACAAGAGTGGTGATGTTGTCACCTACAACTACATGAAGGACTACGAGGGCAACGCTCACAAGTGCCTAATGGCAAAGGCCGTGATAGAAGATGGAGAGGACCAAAGCTCTCATGACAAGGTCAAGGTAACCCCATGAGCAGACCCTCCTATTTTCACTCCTCCTACTCCTAGTGATGAGTATCTTGATGCGGAGGATAGTTATGAGGATTATGATATAGATGATCCTATGCTTGCTAAACTAAATAAGTTCATGTGCTCCCTCAAAGGAAAGAAGCTCACTATGTTTCGTATGCTTATGGAGATGGTGAGTAAGCATACCATCACCATTAAGGAACTCGAAACCCGCATCACCGAGGAAAAGGAAAAATATGAAATCCTTGAGCGGAAAGTCCAATATGAGGAACCATGAAATGATGAAATATGCTTGAAAATTGGTGCAAACATTGATGTTCATACTAAAGATCTTGCCTTCTTGAAAAAGGCTATTGACTCTTGCGAAGAGTTGATGAATGATAAAAGTAAGCTTGTGAAGTCTAATGCTTCTCTCTCTAAGGATTGTGAGCTCCTATTCGTGTCCCTCAAGACAAAGGAAGAAGAGCTCACCCTTAAAAAGAGTTTTGAGACGATCAAGCTTACTTATCTTGAAACTCTAGCCAAGGCTTACTCTTCTCCTATTATCAATGTTGATGCTTGTACTACTAACTCTAGTAGTGATCTAGCATCTATTCTTGAGGAGAATCGCTTTCTCAAGGCTTAAATCGAGAAAGGTCTCATGACATGTGCTCAAGGTCAAAAGAACCTTAATGAGGTATTGAGGCAACACAATGAGGTGTTTGCCAAAGAGGGGCTCGGGTTTGACCCAAGCGCAAGCAAGAAGAAGACATCTTCTCAAAAGTGCACCACTCCTCTTAAAGAAACTTTTGTACAAGAAGGACACAAGGAGAAAGGTAAGGTTGTTAGTGGGAAGGCCACAAGGGGCATGCCCTCTCTCAACAAGCCAAAAGAGTTCATGCCTCCATCCTATGTACTTCGTAAGACTAAGTATGCAGAAGTTTATGCAAAGTTTATTGGTCCTCGAAATGCATTTCGGTTTTATGCTATTTGGGTCTCTAAGACCCTTGTGACTAACTTAAGAGGTCCCATTGCAAAATGGGTGCCTCTAACCAAGTAATAATTGTGTGTAGGTTACCTTCTCCGGTGAGTAAAATGGGTGATTGATAGTGGATGTACCAATCATATGACCGGAGATAGAAAATTGCTCTACGATTTCATGGAAGCTATTCAACCATTTATGAGCATTATGTTTGGTGAAGGATCAAAAGGACAGGTACTCGGGTTGGGCAAGGTGGCTATCGTAAATGACATGTCTCTTGCAAATGTCATGCTTGTCCAATCCCTTAAATACCATTTGCTTTCTGTTTGCCAATTGGATTCTGTTGGTTATGATACACTCTTTGGACTAACGGATGTGAAAGTCTTTAAGAGAGATACTCTCGAAGTGGCCTTTGTTGGGGAGTTGGATGGCAACCTTTACATGGTTGATTTCTCGAAAGAGAGCACATTCCATGCAACTTGTCTAATGGCCAAGGCCGACAAGGGGTGGCTATGGCATCACTGGCTAGCCCATGTTGGCATGAGAAATCTTCAAGATCCCTTAAAGGGTAATCACATCCTTGGACTAATCAATGTCTCTTTTGAGAAAGATCGTGTGTGTAGTGGATGCATAGCCGGGAACCAACATCAATCAAAGCACCCACCCAAGAATATTGTGTCTACTCCAAGGCCTTTGGAGCTCCTTCATGTGGATCTCTTTGGGCCTCCTTCATAGGATAGTCTTGGTGGGAAAAAGTATGGACTTGTCATTGTTGATGATTACTCAAGATATACATGGGTCTTCTTCCTCAAATCCAAGGACGAGATGAAGATCACCTTTATTGAATTTGCCAAGCCAGCACAACGCAAGTTTGACAAAGAAATCTTGGCAATAAGAAGTGATAATGGCTCTGAGTTCAAGAACTACACCTTGGAAGAGTTTCTTAGTGATGAAGGGATTGAGCATCAATATACAACTCCATACACTCCCCAACAAAATGGTGTAGCAGAAAGGAAGAACCGCACACTTGTGGAGATGGCAAGGTCCATGTTGGATGAATACAAGTTGCCACATAGTTTTTGGGCCGAGGCTGTCAACACTGCATGCCATGCATCAAACCGGCTCTTTCTCCGCACTATATTGGAAAAGGCTCCATATGAGCTCCTAACTGGGAACAAGCCAAATGTCAAGTACTTTCGTGTATTTGGGTGCAAATGTTTCATCCTCAACAAAAGAGAATAGTTAGGCAAATTTCAATCCAAAACCACTGAGGGCATATTTGTTGGCTACGGATCGAACTCTCATGCCTATAGAGTCTATAACAAATCCAATGGATGTGTTGTAGAAACTTGTGACGTGGTGTGTGATGAATTTAATGGCTCCCATGGGGAGCAAGTTGATATAAGTGATGTAGGTGAAGAATATTCTTCTCAAGATATCTTGACCATGGGTGTTGGTGCACTTCTTCCAATGGAACAAGAACCTCATGATGATGAAGAAGAAGATGGAAGCTTCACGCATCATCAAACTAATTCAACACCCATACCATCACCAGCTCCAATTGCTCAACCAATACCCGTAGATCAAGTACAAGATGATGATCAAGTTCCTCTTCATGATATTCATCATGAACAATATCATCACCAAGGGCAAGAATAAGAAAGTGCAATCATTGAAAATGAACCTCAACAAATGGAAGATGAAGAAGAAGATCTTCCACCACACATCAATGGTATTTATGTTGAGGATGTGGATGATGGACATGAAGTTGAACCTCGAGAAACCTTAACCTCCATCATGCCTCGAGTGGCCGGTCGTGTTGATGTTGACAAAATTCTCACCGGCATATCGGAAGGTAGAGTCACTCGTAAACAATTGACAAACTTTTGTGCTCACTTCTTGTTTGTGTCTAGTGTTGAGCCTCTCAAGGTACAAGAGGCATTAAGGGACAATGATTGGCTTGTTGCAATGCAAGAAGAGTTGAACAGTTTTGAACGCAATCAAGTGTTGTCATTAGTCAAGAGGCCAACTACCGAGCACAACGTCATTGGAACAAGATGGATTTTCAAGAACAAGCAAGATGATAATGGTGTAATCATCCGTAACAAGGCAAGGTTAGTGGCACAAGGGTACTCACAAGTTGAAGGTTTGGACTTTGCTGAGACCTTTGCCCCCGTTACTCGTCTTGAATCCATTCGCATCTTACTTGCTTATGTCGCTTTCAATGGTTTTACATTACATCAAATGGATGTGAAGAGTGCTTTCCTTAACGGTCCTCTACAGGAAGAAGTATATGTGTAAGGGCATATTTATCCCTAAGTGTTTTGGTGATTGATGACAATGCTTTTGCAGACTAATCGTGTTCCTTGAGTTTCTCAGTTGCTTCATCGCTAGGCACAAGACGGTTCGGTGCCCCTCGAAGACTATTGAAGACGGCGTTTTTCTACATTTCTTTTTGGTGGATTTGAGTCGTAGGAGAGTCGTACTATTAAGAGGGGGTCCGTGTCGGAATGGTTCGGGTGGAATCATCACGTACACGTTTCCTTCCTTGTCTCCACCTTTCCCTTGATCTCTGGAGCATTCCCCGTTTATCCTCTATGCGAGTGTCTGGACTCCTGTTGCTGAGCTTGCGGTAGTATTGCTCCCTGGAGCGGTAGTACTGCAGGCACTTGCGGTAGTACCGTGCCCATGCGCGGTAGTACCGCGGGAGCCCATGGTAGTACCGCGCCTTTGGAGTCGTAGTACTGTGGCTCCCTGGCCAAGTACCGCTGCTTCACGATAGTAGGGGCGGATGTAAAAATTTTCATCTGTGCCTGCACGTAGTACCGCACGTCGAGGGCGGTAGTACCGCAGGAGCCAACGGTAGTACCGCTCCTCTCGAGCCGTAGTATCGTGGTTCCCTGGCATAGTGCCGCTGCTTCATGGTAGTAGGGGCAGATGTAATTTTTTACATCCGCACCCACACGGTAGTACTGCTCCTTGTGCACGGTAGTACCGTGACGGATGTTTGCATCGTTTCTTTGTCAGCGGAAGTAGGCACGGATGTACTTTTATTCATCCGTGCCCTTTCCAGGCTAGGACTTACCTACCTCGCGGTAGTACCGCAGGTGGGAGTGGTAGTACCGCGCTCGCGGTAGTACTGTTCTCTGTCGGGCATGTTCTAGTCTCTGCAGCTGCCGCGGTAGTACCGTGGTCCCTCACGGTAGTACCGCGTGGCCTTGCGGTAGTACCGCGTTCCTGGAGCTGTAGTACCGCATGTCGTAGGCTGGTCTAAGTGGATAACGGTTGGATGTTGTCCTCCACTATAAAAGGTGTGTCTCCTTCCTCTAGTTGACCACCTTTTCCAACCCTAAACTCCATTGTTGCTCCAAGCTCCATTTTCGGTCGATCTCTCTCCCTAGCCAATCAAACTTGTTGATTTGCTCGGGATTGGGTGACAAGGCCCCGATCTACACTTCCACCAAGAGATATTCGATTCCCCCCACTAATCCCTAGCGGATCTTGTTACTCTTGGGTGTTTGAGCACCCTAGACAATTGAGGTCACCTCGGAGCCATAGTCCATTGTGGTGAAGCTTCGTGGTGTCGTTGGGAGCCTCCAATTAAGTTGTGGAGATTTCCCCAACCTTGTTTGTAAAGGTTCGGTCGCCGCCTTCAAGGGCACCAATAGTGCATTCACGGCATCTCGCATTGTGTGAGGGCATGAGGAGAATACGGTGGCCCTAGTGGCTTCTTGGGGAGCATTGTGCCTCCACACCGCTCTAACGGAGACGTACTTCCCCTTAAAAGGAAGGAACTTCGGTAACACATCCTCGTCTCCACCGGCTTCACTCTTGGTTATTTTGTGCCTTTACTTTTGCAAGCTTACTTGTGTTGTATCCCTTGCTTGCTTATGTGCTAGTTGTTATTGCATCATATAGGTTGCTCACATAGTTTCATATCTAGACAACCTATTTTGTTGCAAAGTTTAAATTGGTAAAGAAAAGCTTAAAAATTGTTAGTTGCCTATTCACCCCCCCACTAGTCAACTATATCGATCCTTTCAATTGGTATCAGAGCCTCGTCTCTTTTTTAAGGACTTTACCGTCCGAAGAGTATGGTTGACACCACAGACGGTGTGGAGGAGCACTCCAGTGTGAATCCTAACTCATCTGCGGCCGATGGGGGAACCTCGGTCTCTCGTGAGGAATTCAATGCGGCTCTAGACACATTGAAAAACTCCATGACGGACAAGGTTGAAAGCATGTTTACTAAATTTCTACAAGGACTTAAACTGTCTACCTTGCCGATGAAAGTGGGTGATCCCACTAACAAGGTGACGGATGCTACCTCCAAAAAGGGGGAAGCTAACAGTGAAAAGGGTCCTTCTACTAGTGGTAGAAATGGCACCGACATCTTTGCCCATGTGGAACCTCCAACTTATGGTGGACCGATTCCCTCTACTCATTTAAATCATGCCGGTCCTCCTCCTAAGATTGTGAAAATGAGGATTTTGATTCTTGGGTGTACCGCTTCAAGCGTCATTTAAAGCATGTGAATACTAATCTTTGGAGAATCATTGAAGAAGGTTTCTATCCACATGACCCAAGCAACTTCACGCCTCGAGAAGCCGTGGATAATCAATTCAATGAGAATGCTCTCTTCATCATCCAAGAGGCAATTCTCCCCGAAGATCTCCCTCATCTTCGACCCTACACCACGGCCAAAGACGCGTGGCATTGTGTTGTGTCTCTCTATCAAGGAAGTGCGAGCATTCAACGATCCAACTATGAAGTGGTGCAAGATGAAGCCGATGAGTTTGCTATGAAGGAAGATGAAGAACCTCGTGAGCTCTTTCGGAGAGTAACCAAACTTGCGGTCTCGCTCCGAGATCATGGGAGCAAGGACACGGATGACAATTGGATCAAACACAAGTTCCTCAAGGCCATGATTCCCTACAACAAGGCCATGTCCTTCGTCATTCGTCAAAGACCGGACTTCCACTCCATGACCTCAAGTGAAGTGTTGGATGAGTTCGTTGCAATGAGCATCTTGGACAAGACCGCCGATAAAGCGGTGCTCCAGTCTCAAAGAGCAAAGAAGCCCAACCTTGCCTTGAAGGCCAAGGTTATTGTGGAAGAAGAGGAAGATGAGGAAGATGAGGAGAGCAACCCCGAAGATACAAAATATGATTATCACGAGCACATGGCTCTCGCTTCAAGGCAATTTTGGAGCAAGAAGAACTCAAGACCCAATTTCAACAAGAACAACTCAAGTGGCTTCAAGATCAAGCAACGAGTTAGAACTTGTTTCAACTGTGGCAATGTGAGCCATTTCGTTGCGGTTTGTCCTTACGAGAAGCGGGAAGACAATGGTGGCAAGCTCATCCGGAGAGACAAAGCCAAGTCTTTCTCCAACAAGAACAACTTCACCAAGAAGACTCCTACTCGAGGGTTGGTGGTTCAAGAGGAATACCGTGAGGATGACGATGATGATGAAGAGAGTGAAGCAATGGCCATGGCATCCGTTGCCATTGCCACAACTCCCGGGGTGTCTCTCTTCAATTCACCCAACGAGAACATCACCGCCAAGTGCCTCATGGCTAAAGCCACCAACAAGGTAACCCCCAACATCAAAACCACCATTATTCCTAATCCCTCTTTGATGGTTGGCATTGATGATGGTAAGGGGTCTAATGAGGAAGTAAATGATTTTGAGTCCTTTATGAGTAAGCTCAAGGGCAAATCCAAGAAGCACTTTGTTGCTCTCTTGGAATAACTTGGTGAAGCCAATGACATGATCGAGGCTCACGAAGAAACCATCTCTAAGATGGAAGGTCATAGTCGTGACTATGCCGATGAGATATCGGATCTCTCTAATGCTCTTGAGGAAGAGTGTGGGCATCGTTTGGCTCTTGAGGAGTCACAAAATGATGACCATGCCAAGTTAAAGAAAGATCTTGATCATGCTCTTGTTGTGTCTCGTGTGCTAACTTCTGAGAAGGCTAAACTTGGGGTTGATCATGCTAGACTCAAGGAGGAGTTTGATGTGCTTGACAAGGCCCACAAGGTCTTGAAGGGTGCTCATGCTAACCTCAAGGAGTCTCATGCTCAACTCCAAGTTAAGCTAACCAAGGAAAAGACAACCTTTCCTCACATGCTCTTAATTGATAACGCAAATGCTACTAACCCGTGTTGTGAGCATGTGCATCTTGTGGAGGAAAATGCCAAGTTGAAAGAGCAACTCGGGAAAGGCCTTGTGTCATGCATACAAGGTGAGAAGAACCTCAACGACCTTTTGAGCAATCAAAAGGAAGTTGTGGCCAAGGAGGGAGTTGGGTTCACACCCAAGTCCAAGGATAAGAAGAAGAACGAAAAGAAGAATGACAAGACCAAACGACCTCCCCCTCTTAAGCAAACTTTTGTGAAGGAGGGAGAGGGTGCTCCTAAGGAGAAGAATAACAATGTGAAGAGTGGTGATGTCAAAAAGGGAAAAGCCACCTCCTCCAACAAAGCCAGCGACTTTAACCCTTCTTATGTGTTGTGCCGTGCTAGTGATGGGCATGTTTATGCTAAATTTGTTGGTTCTTCTTATGAGTATATTGAATGGTCTATTTGGGTTCCTAAGACCCTAGTTACTAACATCAAAGGACCCATTTCTAAATGGGTACCTAAAACCAAGCAGTGATCTCTTGTAGGTGCTTGCTTCCGGTGGGGGATCATGGTTGCTCTATAGTGGAGCAACAAATCATATGACCGGAAGCAAGGAATTGGTGGTGGACATGCAAAAGATCCCATCTATGCCCACCGATGTCGAGTGGGGTGATGCCTCACATTCTAAGGTATTGGGTCTTGGCAAGGTTGCCATTTCTCATGGTCTAACAATCGATAAAGTCATGCTTGTTGAGTCCCTTGCGTACAATTTACTTTTCGTTTGTCAACTTGCACTCATGGGCTTTGCCACCTTCTTTGATGTTGATACTGTGGCCCTCTTGTGGAGCAAGACTCTTAAAGTAGCCTTTGTTGGGCATGTCGAGAACGGTCTCTCTGTGATTAACTTTTCGGAGCGACCCACTAAGACCGCGACATGCCTAATGGCTAAAGTTGATGTGGGATGGCTTTGGCATCGCCGTTTAGCCCACGTCAATATGAGATCTTTGCAAAGTCTTCTCAAGGGGGACCATGTCTGTGGACTAACAAATGTTAGTTTTGCCAAAGATCGTGCTTGAAGTGCTTGTATCGAAGGAAAGCTTCATGAGACGGCTCACCCTCCCACGACTATCATCTACTGGAAGAAACCCTGGGAGCTCCTTCACATGGACCTCTTTGGGCCTCCATCCTTTGATAGTCTTGGGGGAAGAAAGTATTGCTTGATGATTGTGGATGATTATTCAAGATACACGTGGGTATATTTCTTCAAGAGGAAGAGTGAAACTCAACAAACCGTCATCAACTTTGCAAATGAAGCTCAACGAAAACATGATGCAAAGATCTTGACAATAAGAAGTGACAACGGCACCGAGTTCAAGAACTACACCTTGGATGAGTTCCTTAGTGATGAGGGGATCAAGCATCAATATTCCGCTCCATACACCCCTCAACAAAATGGTGTTGTGGAGAGGAAGAACCGGACGTTGATGGATGCGGCAACGACCATGATGGCGGAGTTCAAGTCTCCATACAACTTTTGGGCCAAAGCCATCAACACCGCGTGTCATGCATCAAATCGGCTCTATCTCCGCAAAGGCTTGAACAAGACTCCTTATGAAATTCTCACCGGTAACAAGCCCAATCTCAAGTACTTCCGGGTTTTCGGGTGTAAGTGTTTCATTCTCAAAAAGGGTGTTCGTTTGTCTAAATTTGATGCTATAGCTTATGAGGGCATATTTGTTGGTTATGCTACAAACTCTCATGCTTACCGTGTTCTCAACAAGTCCACCGGACTCATTGAGGAGACGTGTAACATGGAGTTTGACAAAAATAACGGCTCCCAAGTGGAGCAAAGTGGTACTTGTGATGTAGCTGATGAAATTCCTCCCCAAGCCATAAGAAGAATGGGTATTGGTCATATTCTACCCATTGAGGAACCCCTTGTGGCCGAAGGAGAAGGATAATGCTCCACTCAAGTGGAGCCATCACCTCCCCAAGACCCGCACGCTTCCGAAGAACAAAGTGAAGGCCCTCAACCTCATGAACAAGACCAAGGGCAAGATCAACCTCAAGATGGTGGTGAACCACCAAATGATGCCCAAGGTCAAGTTCTCCCCCTCGAGCAAGTTCAAGATCAAGAGCAAGCTCAAGATCTCGAACAAGCTCAAGACGTCGCTCAAGATAATCAAGTTGATCCTCCTCCTTCCACATCTGAGGAGGAATTAGAGCGTCATGCCGTGAAGATTGCTTCCAAGCTCACCACCAAAGGCCATCTCATGGAGAATGTGGTTGGAAGCCTAAGAAAGGGGCTACGCACTCGTAGACAATTAGCAAACTATTATGAACATCACGCGTTTGTCTCTTGTGTTAAACCCCAAAAGGTCTATGAGGCGCTCAAAGATTCAGATTGACTCAATGCCATGCATGAAGAACTCAACAACTTCGAGTACAACAAGGTGTGGATATTGGTGCCACAGCCATTGAGGAACCATAACGTCATTGGAACCAAGTGGATTTTCAAGAACAAGCAAGAGGCTCATGGGAACATCATTCGCAACAAGGCAAGATTGGTAGCACAAGGCTACTCCCAAGTCGAGGGTATCGACTACGGTGAAACCTTTGCTCATGTTGGTCGCCTTGAATCCATTCGTTTGTTGATTGCTTATGCTTCCCATCACAACTTTAAGTTACAACAAATGGATGTGAAAAGTGCTTTTCTTAATGGTCCTATTAATGAGTTGGTTTATGCCAAGCATCCCCCCGGGTTCGAGGATCCTTACTTCCCGGATCATGTGTATCAACTCGATAAGGCACTCTATGGCCTTAAACAAGCCCCACGTGCATGGTATGACCACCTTACCGAGTTGTTACAAGATCATGGATTTGAAGTTGGGCAAATTGATCCCACTCTTTTTACTAAGAAGGTCAAAGGGGAGTTTTTTGTGTGCCAAATATATGTTGATGACATTATCTTTGGTTCCCCTAACAAAGCTTTCAATGAAGAATTTGCCGCTCTCATGACCTCTAAGTTCAAGATGTCTTCGATGGGAGAGTTGAAGTTCTTCCTTGGTTTTGATATCAAACAAAGAAGAGAAGGTACCTTAATCAACCAAGCCAAATACACTCAAGACATGCTTAAGAGATTCAAGCTAAGTGATGTCAAGTCGGCTTCTACTCCAATGGCTACCAAGTGCCAACTTGACATTGATCCCAATGGTAAAGCAGTGGATCAAAAGGTATATCGCTCTATGATCGGATCCTTGCTTTACCTTTGTGCATCTAGACCGGATATCATGTTGAGTGTGGGAATGTGTGCACGGTTTCAAGCCGCACCAAAGGAAAGCCACTATGTGGCGGTCAAGTGAATCTTTCGATATTTGGCTCATACCCCAAACTTTGGCCTATGGTACCCAAGAGGAGCTAACTTCAAGCTCAAAGGATTTACAGATTCCGATTGGGCGGGAGACAAGGTGGATAGGAAGTCCACTTCCGGAGGGTGCCAATTTCTTGGTTGCTCTTTGGTGAGTTGGTCTTCCAAGAAGCAAAGTTGTGTGTCTCTCTCTTCCACCGAAGTGGAATATGTGGCGGCCGGTAGTTGTTGTGCACAACTCTTATGGATGAGGCAAACTTTAAAGGAATACGGTGTCATTTGTGACAAAGTGCCTCTTTGGTGTGACAATGAAAGTGCCATAAAGATTTCTCTCAACCCGGTGCAACATTTCAAGACGAAGCATATTGAGATTCGGTATCACTTCATCCGGGATCACATTAGGCGAGGGGAGATCAAGCTCAAGTATGTCAACACTCATGATAACCTTGCAGATATTTTCACGAAGCCCTTGGATGAAGCAAGATTTCGCGAGTTAAGGCATGAGCTAAATATCATTGATTCGAGCAATGTGTCTTGAGCCCGTGCACACCCCACCTCACTCAACTTGTTGTCTAGTTTAGGTGTAGGCATGGACATATGGGGAGTGTCGTTCTCCAAATGAACTCTCCCTCCCCCCATTATGCATAAATCGATCAACTCTTTCACATTAGCCATTTTTGATAGTGCTTGTGCTTCAAAGACGAGTGTTGGTCATGGGCCCAAGGATAATTCTTCGCGGTGCCATCCCAATTGACTCAAACATAGGTGGCTCCGTCCACCGCCCTCTCCTTTTTGAGAGGTGGTGTCGCGTGGTTGTTTCTGGTTGTCGTTTGCCTTTCTGCCTCGGTGTTGAGTTTGCTCTTGTAGTGTATTTTGTGCCCGAAGTTTCCTTGCGAAGACCTCCTTTTTTGTGTGTTTGAAACCTGCTTTTCTTGAGCTTACGGTACTACCGCAGCTTGCTACAGTACTACCACGCGTGGAGAGCACGGTACTACCGCCCCAGCATGGCAGTAATTTTTTACTGCCGCCTGGGAGAGCGGTACTACCGCTTTGGTGCGGTACTTCAGCCCAAGCGGCACTACCGCGATGATATGCGGTACTACCGCACCGTCGCAGACGCGTGGGGATAAGGACGGGCAGGGGGAGTTCTAACTCCCCCATACCCATTCGTCCGTTTTCCCCATTTCGTCTCTCTCTCTCTCTCTCGCTCAAGAACGGGGCCGGAGTCCCTCGCCGGATCTCCGCCTCCGGCTGCTCCCCTGCGATTCCGTCCGGTGGGATCGTTCCCCACCACGTGCTCTTGCCATGGAACAAGGTCCTTCCCCAAATCCCTCTCTTTTTGGTTGTCTTCTTTGCCTCTAGGTTTTTGGGGAGATACATTTGTTCTTGATACTTTAGGCTAAGTCTTTGCAAGAGTAGGATGTAGGAGAGTAGTATTGCATAGGGATTATACCTGATATGTTGTCCGGTGATAGAGTTGATCAACCGTAGTACCGCCGTGGTTTCACGGTTCATCTCAGATTCAAAGTTTGGTGTTGGATCTGACGCGGTGCGGTACTACCACGCCACATGTGCGGTACTACTGCTCAACCGGTACTACCGCCCGTTCACTGCGGTACTACCGCACAAGCTGCGGCACTAGAATCTTACTACCGCTCCCAGCCCCGATACTACCGTGACTTCACACGGTACTACCACGACTAGGAGCGGTACTAAAATTTTAGTACTGCAGCACCAGGCAGTACTACCGTTGGGCCCATTCTATCTCATGGCAATTACCACGTATGCTTTCTTCGTGTTTCTTTTGCTTTTTCATGGTCTTTGCGTTGATCCTTCTTGCTTGTCGTGGGTGTTTTGTGTTTTTTGTCTCAGGTGGTGGCTCTCGCTGTTCCAATCCCAATCATGACACTGGCTCCAAGCGTCTGCGCAATCAAGGTGAAGCAACAGAGGGCTCCAATGCCCCCAAGTGCCATGTCAAGACCACCGCTAACAAGCACAAGGAACCCGCTAAGGGCATGGACGAGATACCCCAATCTGAGTACATCCGTCTCAGGCAGATCAACCCGTATGTGAATCCTCATGCTACCGTCAGAGGCTGTGAGTTGTTTTGGACCAAGCAGCAGACTCTCACCTATCTGGATGTCATCAAGAACAAGCAAAATACCTATGTGGATGTCAAGTGGATAGGCATGCATCACCTGAGGAAGGACAAGTATCGTGAGTACTTTGGAGAAGCTCTGGATTTGGTGGAGCAGTTTGATATTGAACATATGATCTCTTTCCATCTTGACTATGACCCTGAGCTTATCTGTCAGTTCTTTGCCTCGGTGTTCTTTCACTCTGGGGAGGAGCGGAGGATGACCTGGATGACCAATGGTCGTCAGTTGACTGCTACCTGGAAGGAGTTCATGGATCTGTTCCAGATTCCTGATGACGAGCTCAACTCACCAGTGGGTGTTCACCCCCATGCCAATTCTGAGTCTGCGAACAAGGACAAGCTTCAGCCATTCTATGTTGAGAAGGTGCTTGCCAATAGCAAGTCGGCGTCGGTGCTCAACTCATTTCTGGATATTATGTATCGCATCTTCCGCAACTCTCTGTTCCCTCGCATTGGTGACAAGGACAAGGTTCATGCCTATATGGTGGATATGATGCTCCTACGCGAGGAGGCTCGCGTGTCTCAGACTCAGCCACTTGATGTCTCACACATCATGTGGTGTGAGCTTCGGTTTGCGGTGTTCAACTGCAAGGTGCCTATCTATGGACCATACTTGTTTCTGTTGATCTCCAAGACTTGGGCGAAGCAGTACCCTGGTGATGAGTTCCTTGCTCCTGACTGGATTCGGCATGATCCCATCAGTCTCCGTGTCAAGCCCAACTGGGCCAACACTACTACTCGTGCTGAGGCGTCTGCTGCTAGGAGGGCTGTTGATGAGGATGAGGCTGAAGCAGAGGATGTTGCTAATGACCGTGCTGCTGGGTCTTTCCATAGTTCCTCTGTGCCCTCGTGGGCCTGCTACGTCTCGAGCTTGCGTTGGATTTCCCCGAAGAGGAGAGGATGATGCAGCACAATAGCGAATGTATTTCCCTTAGTTTTTGAGAACCAAGGTATCAATCTAGTAGGAGACCACGCGCAAGTCCCTCGTACCTGCACAAAACGATAGCTACTCGCAACCAACGCTTAGGGGTTGTCAATCCCTTCACGGTCACTTACGAGGGTGAGATCTGATAGAGATAATATTTTTGGTATTTTTGGTATAAAGATGCAAAGTAAAAAGTAAAAGCAAAAGCAAGTAAATAAAGTGATGGAGATTGATATGATGAGAATAGACCCGGGGGCCATAGGTTTCACTAGTGGCTTCTCTCAAGAGCATAAGTATTCTACGGTGGGTGAACAAATTACTGTTGAGCAATTGACGGAATTGAGCATAGTTATGAGGTTATGCAGGCAATGATCATGTATATAGGCATCACGTCCGTGACAAGTAGACCGAAACGATTCTGCATCTACTACTATTACTCCAATCATCGACCGCTATCCAGCATGCATCTAGAGTATTAAGTTAAAAACAGAGTAACGCCTTAAGCAAGATGACATGATGTAGAGGAATAAATTCATCCAATATGATAAATACCCCATCTTGTTATCCTTGATGGCAACAATACAATACGTGCCTTGCAACCCTTTCTGTCACTGGGTAAGGTCACCGCAAGATTGAACCCAAAGCTAAGCACTTCTCCCATTGCAAGAACTACCAATCTAGTTGGCCAAACCAAACGGATAATTCGAAGAGACTTGCAAAGATAACTTAATCATACATAAAAGAATTCAGAGAAGAATCAAATATTTTCCATAGATAAGTTGGATCATAAACCCACAATTCATCGGTCTCAACAAACACACCGCAAAAAGAAGATTACATCGAATAGATCTCCACGAGAGAGGGGGAGAACATTGTATTGAGATCCAAAAAGAGAGAAGAAGCCATCTAGCTACTAACTATGGACCCGAAGGTCTGAAGTAAACTACTCACACTTCATCGGAGGGGCTATGGTGATGATGTAGAAGCCCTCCGTGGTAGATGCCCCCTCCGGCGGAGGTCCAGAAGAGGCCCAAGATGGTATCTCATGGATACAGAAGGTTGCGGTGGTGGAATTAGGTTTTTGGCTCCGTCCCCGATCTGTTGGGGGTACGTAGGTATATATAGGAGGAAGGAGTACGTCGGTGGAGCGTCAGGGGGCCCACGAGGTAGGGGGCGCACCCAGGGGGAGGGCGCGCCCCCCACCCTCGTGACCGCCTCTGGTACTCCTTGGAGTAGGGTCCAAGTCTCCTGGATCACGTTCAGTGAGAAAATCACGTTCCTGAAGGTTTCATTCCGTTTGGACTCCGTTTGATATTTTGTTTCTTCGAAACACTGAAATAGGCAAAAAAACAGCAATTCTGGGCTGGGCCTCCGGTTAATAGGTTAGTCCCAAAAATAATATGAAAGTGGAAAATAAAGCCCATTATAGTCCAAAACAATAGATAAAGTAGCATGGAGCAATCAAAAATTATAGATACGTTGGAGACGTATCAGGCATCCCCAAGCTTAATTCCTGCTCGTCCTCGAGTAGGTAAATGATAAAAAGAGAATTTTTGATGCGGAGTGATACTTTGGCATAATTTCAATGTAAATCTTCTTAATTGTGATATGAATATTCAGATCCAAAAGATTCAAGACAAAAGTTCATATTGACATAAAAATAATAATACTTCAAGCACACTAATCAAAATAATTATGTCATCTCAAAATAACATGGTCAAAGAAAGTTCATCCCTACAAAATCATATAGTTAGGCTATGCTTCATTTTCGTCACACAAAGATGTTCCCAACTTCTATACCCCTGATGACAAGCCAAGCAATTGTTTCATACTTAAATAATCTCAAACTTTTTCAACCTTCAGGCAATACATGAGCGTGAGCCATGGATATAGCACTATGGGTGGAATAGAATATGATGATGGGGATTGTGTGGAGAAGACAAAAAAGGAGAAAGTCTCACATTGACGAGGATAATCAACGGGCTATGGAGATGCCCATCAATTGATGTCAACATGAGGAGTAGGGATTGCCATGCAACGGATGCACTAGAGCTATGAATGCTCAAGAAAAGAAAACTAGTGGGTGTGCATCCAACTTGCTTGCTCATGAAGACCTAGTGCATTTGAGGAAGCCCATCGTAGAAATATACAAGCCAAGTTCTATAATGAAAAATTCCCACTAGTATGAAAAAGACAACTTATGAGACTCACTATATGAAAAACATGGTGCTACTTTGAAGCACAATATATGAGACTCACTACATGAAGAACGAGGTGCTACTTTGAAGCACAAAGTATGAGATTCACTACATGAAGAAGATGGTGCTACTTTGAAGCACAAGTGTGGAAAAAGAGATAGTAGCATTGCCCTTTTCTTTTCTTTTTTTTGGGCCTTCCTTTTATTTATTTTTGGCCTTTCTCTTCTTTTTTTTATTTGGGCAATGCTCTAATAATGATGATCACCACACTTCTATTGATTACAACATGAGGATTACAACTTGAAACTAGAACAAGGTATGACTCTATATGAATGCCTCCAGCGGTGTACCGGGATGGTGCAATGAATCAAGAGTGACATGTATGAAAAATAATGCATGGTGGCTTTGCCACAAATACGATGTCAACTACATGATCATGCAATGGCAATATGACAAAAGTAATGTATGTCATAATAATGATGAACGGAATGGTGGAAAGTTGCATGGCAATATATCTCGGAATGGCTATGGAAATGCCATAATAGGTAGGTATGGTGGCTGTTTTGAGGAAGATATAGGGAGGTTTATGTGTGATAGAGCGTATCGTATCACGGAGTTTGGATGCACCGGTGAAGTTTGCGCTAACTCTCAATGTGAGAAAGGGCAATGCACGGTACCGAAGAGGCTAGCAATGGCAGAAAGGTAAAAGTACGTATAATCCATGGACTCAACATTAGTTAAAAGAACTCATATACTTATTGCAAAAATTTAGAAGTCATCAAAAATCAAGTACTATGTGCATGCTCCTAGGGGGATAGATTGGTAGGAAAAGACCATCGCTCGTCCCCGACCGCCACTCATAAGGATGCACAAGCCAGGTACACTTCATGCTTCAAATTTGTTACACAACTTTAACCATACGTGCATGCTACGGGACTTACAAACTTCAACACAAGTATTTCTCAAATTCACAACTACTCAACTAGCATGACTTTGATATTATTACCTCCATATCTCAGAACAATTATCAAGCATCAAACTTATCTTAGTATTCAACGCACTCAAAAGAAAGTTTCACATATCTTGAACACCAAGTATATTAACATTAAGCAAATTACCATGCTATTAACGACTCTCAAAATAATCTAAGTGAAGCATGATAGATCAACTTTCTTTAAAACAAATCCACCACCGTGCTCTAAAAGATCTAAGTGAAGTATTAGAGCAAAAAATTATCATGCTAAAAAAGATATAAGTGAAGCATATTGAGCAAAACTATCAAGCTCAAAAGATATAAGTGAAGCACATAGAGTATTCTAAGAAATTCCAATGCATGTATGGCTCTCTCAAAAAGGTGTGTACAGCAAGGATAATTGTGGTAAACTAACAAGCAAAGACACAAATAATACAAGACGCTCCAAGCAAAACACATATCATGTTGGTGAATAAAAATATAGCTCCAAGTAAATTACCGATGGAAGTGGACAAAAGAGGGGATGCCTTCCGGGGCATCCCCAAGCTTTGACTTTTTGGTGTCCTTGGATTATCTTGAGGGTTCCATGGGCATCCCCAAGCTTAGGCTCTTGCCACTCCTTGTTCTCTAATCCATCAAAAGAATTCACCCAAAACTTGAAAACTTCACAACACAAAACTCAATAGAAATCTCGTGAGCTCCGTTAGAGAAAGAAAACAAAATACTACTTTAAGGTACTGTAATGAACTCATTATTTATTTATAATGGTGTTAAACCTACTGTATTCCAACTTCTCTATGGTTTATAAACTAATTTACTAGCCATAGATTCATCAAAATAAGCAAACAACACACGAAAAACAGAATCTGTCAAAAACAGAACAGTCTGTAGCAATCTGTAACTAACGCAAACTTCTGGAACTCTAAAAATTCTACCAAAATAGGACGTACTGGACAATTTGTTTATTGATCAGCAGAAAAAAGAATCAATGCAAAAGCACGTTCCTGTGATTTACTGAAGTTTTTCTCGTGAGCGCAAAGTTTCTGTTTTTCAGCAGAATCAAATCAACTATCATCATAGCTTATCCTATAGGTTCTACTTGGCACAAACACTAATTAAAACATAAAACCACATCTAAACAGAAAGTAGAAACAAAATTTAGCACTAAACATGAACAAAAACAAAAAACATAAAATAAAATTGGGTTGCCTCCCAACAAGGGCTATCATTTAACGCCCCTAGCTAGGCATAAAAGCAAGGATAGATCTAGGTATTGCCATCTTTGGTAGGCAATCCATAAGTGGCTCTCATGACAGATTCATATGGTGATTTTATTTTCTTTCTAGGAAATTGTTCCATGCCTTTCTTTAAAGGGAATTGGAATCTAATATTTCCTTCCTTCATATCAATAATTGCACCAATCGTTCTAAGGAAAGGTCTACCAAGAATAATAGGACATGAAGGATTGCAATCTATATCAAGAACGATAAAATCTAGGGACAATTCCATTCTTGCCCCTAGTTGGTTCCCACCCCCGGGTTTTGCCCTTACTTTTCGGGCATGCTCAGTTTTGCCCTTAGTTTTTCCCCTCCGTCAGCTCGAATGCCCTTCTGTCACAGCTCCGCTTGGTCAGCGCCGTTTGACCGTGATGGCTCGATGTTTTGGACACATTTGCCCCTGGGTTTGATACCCCCCACCTGTTTAGTCGTCTTCTAGCTCCCGTTTCACAAGAAAACAGAGAAGCGGCTGGGAATAGAGGTGTGACATCGCGGTGTGGGGAGAGGTGGGAAGGACCATGTCGACGTCGGCCATCTCGTCAGAGAACTCGCCGCCGGCAGCCGAACAAGTTTGATAGCTCATCTGGTCGCCTGCTTTTCTAGGGTTTGCTAGATTTGGGGGTTAATTTCTGGATCTTGGCCTGATTTAGGTGGATGGGGTAGGCATTGTTCAGCACAGCTCCGAGTTCTACTTGGCAGACTCGACATACTGTGGCTTGGAGCCGCGCTCGAAGCATCGTTGTCCGGGGCACCGGCTAATCCCGGCTCGTCGTGTCTCCTGGGGAGGCGCAAGCACTGGACGTCATTTTTTGGGTTGCCCTCTGGATGTATGATTTCATTTGCATTCCATTTTCGTTTCCATTTTCTTATTTAACTTTCAAGGAGAATTTTAATCAAATTTATTGATTCAGTTGCCAGATGAATGTGAATGGGCAGTTTGGGTTGACCCACCACCTCCAGAACGTGTTGGTCTTGCCTTTGAAGAACTGCATGAAGTGATCGAACATAGCTAGATCAGAAGTCACCACTTGGAGAAGAGATCAATTGATCTTGCGAAGAAGAATCGTGCATTGAACAAGGGGTTGAAGAAAATGAAAGAAATTATATGCATAGGGACAATGTTGTTTGCTAGAATTTTCATTTGTTTTGTAGCAATCTCAATGGCTGTCTGTGCACAGAATGCACATTAGTTTATGATCTATGTAGCTCAAATTCACTTGTTATGTTATGAAGCTGTAATGAACATATGAAGTTGTATGAACCTAGCAGTTGTTATGTTATGTTATGAAGCTTTATGGACGCAACAATTTGCCAAATGCATGTATTGTGAAAAGAAAGATCAAACATGAATCTTGCTGGAACATAAGTAGCATTTGATATTCTTCAACAACCAAAAGAACATAATTCACAACCAATCTTGCTGCAACTAGACATAGTTCACAAGCAGCATTTGATATTCTTCAACAACCAAAAGAACATAGTTCACAACCAATCTTGCTGCAACAAAAAGAACACATTACAACAAATCTAACAGTTTCAAACTTGCACAGCACATTAGTACTCATTTTCCAGATTTTGCCTTCTTGCTCCTTGTGTTGCTAGCTGGGATTGTCATCTCCCTAGCCCTGCTCCTAGTCAGTTTCACAGGGATTTGGGGAACAACTGGAGGGAGAACTTGCTCTTCACATGCAGCAACTCTTGCATCTACATTGCTGCCAGTAACTGAGCAAGGTTCTTCTTCTGGACTTGTAGAAGTGTTAAGCTTCCTCTTCTTGCTGATAGCCATTGGAGATGCTCCTCTCTCTGCTGCCTTCTTATAGTTCTTCCTTGGTGTGCTAACAAATAGGGAAGAAATAGTTGGTTAGTAACAGGACAAGAGATATTTGCAGGTAAAAGCACATAAATAAGGCACATAAATAAAGCAAAGAGGAATCTTACCTTTGAACTTCATCTGCAACTGTGGAAGCTTGTGTTGCTGCCTCATTTGTTTCACTGTGGGGCTCTACTGGAGCATCATGTGCACCTGCAGGCTGCACTGGAGCATCATCTGCACCTGCAGGCTGCACTGGAGCATCATCTGCACCTGCAGGCTGCACTGGAGCTTCATCTTCACCTGCAGCCTGCACTGGAGCTTCATCTTCACTCTATGGCTCCTCTTCTTCTTGTTGTTCATCATGTAGGTCTGCATTTTGGTTAGGAGGGTCTTCTTCAACATTGTCAGCTCCCCAGTGTGCATCTTCTTCACCAAATGCTGGATCAATGGCTTTTTTGCAGGTTTTCAGTAAGTGACCCAAGCCACCACACCTCTCGCATTTTCTCTTCCTAGGACCAAGTCCTTTTCCTTCACTTGCTGGCTTAATTCTTGTCTTCCTTGGCCTGCTAGGTGCAGCTTTGTTCTGTACAGGTGGACTTAGTTTGAAACCAGGGTCTACAATATCCCATTGCTGTTTTCCTTCAAGTGCAGGCAGGTTCTCAGCATATGTTTTTTTAAACATTTCAACTGAGAAGTACTTGTGCACATACTGGTCTATTTCTTTAGCTTCCCCTCTCAATGATGTTATGAAGAATAGACCATGTATGCATGGCTGGCCTGTAACTTGCCACTTTCTGCAACTGCATGTTCTTTTCTCTACATCCACAGGGTATCTCCACTCCCTCTTCTCCTTGTCTATAGCAGTCACCTCTGCTTCAGTTGGACTTCTCCTTGTCTATAGCAGTCACCTCTAAATCCAGTTATGTGCATCAATTGCACATGCAGCAACCAACTGACCTCTGAACCTACCATTTAGTGCAGTAGCATCAACAGCAAGGTAGGGCCTACAACCAGCTAAAAATCCCTGCCAGCAAGCTTTGAAACTGACAAAAACTCTCCTAAAACACTGCTTCTCATACCTCTTTCCTCTTAGCTGGAAAGGAACTGTGTGTGTGTCAATTTCTACTACACTACCTGGAGAAGCCCTCTCAACCTCAGCTTTGAATGTGTACAAAAGCTAGAAACTATCCTCATATTTACCATACAAGTTGTCAATTGCCATTTGTTTACCATAAAACACTATCATGTATGGCAATTCTATACCATATTTTTTATTCAAATTAGTTACCAACTCACCAGGACCAATGTTGGAGTTTTCTCTGACCCAATTTTGCACAGCATGAGCTATCCACCTCCTCTTGGCTGCTCTGAGCCTCTCAGTTCTGTTCACACTTGGGCAGTGGTGCTCATAGGGATTTACTTTAATCTGTAAATTGAAACAAAGCAAAACAGTAAGGCAAACTGTGTGGCTGAATGAAACTGAATATGCAAACTAAATATGCAAGATACTATCAATGAGATTAGTTAGTTAGTACTGTTACTACCTGAAACAAAGTACTGTTTCTCATTAAAGAGGCATGTAGCCTCCATCTACACCTTGAAAATGCACAGTAAACAGTGAACCTTGATGGATCACTCTTCTCTATTTTGAACTCTACTTCATGCTGAATTGAGAATGTGGCAACTGCATTCCTGCAGTCAACAGCAGAAGGAAAAACAACTCCTTCAGCTAAACTAGGATTTTCCCTGTCATACATCATCTCAGGCCTGTCCTCATCATCATTCTCAAAATGTCCCATGTCAATGTTCTCTTGTTCCTCCTCTGAATCTGTATCTGAAAACTCAGAAGGAATAAAATCCTCATCTATCTCTTCATTTATCTTCTGCACAAGATCTGGAAACATCCTCTCATCCTCCTCATCTGAGCCTAGCACATCATCAGGCTCAGCCTCCTGAATCATAGGCTCTAAAGGAATTTCAGTGTCTTTGCAGCCAGGTTGCCTTGGTACATTTGCAGTAGGAGTTGCAGGTGGATTGCAAGTACTACTAGGGGGTGCTGACCTGCTCCTAGAAGTACTTCCTGCAACATATGTTTTAGATGTTGCTTTAGAGGCAGGGGGCTTTGCTGCTGTAGTTGCTGCTTCTGCTCTACATCTCTGAATTACAGTAGTTTCAACATTTGCAGTTTTCGAATCAGCATATGTAGCAAACATTACACCTAACTCATCATCACACTGTAGAGGATTCCAAGTAGCTTTCTCTACATTCCAGAATCTGAACTCAATTGCATCATGCATACCCCAAGGATATTTCCTATAGATTGCAGACCTAAAATCATTGAAAGAACTTGTGCAATCCACCACTAGAGGGAAACTGAAGCTTGCATCCTGTCCCTTAGTACCACCCTTTGCTAAAAGAGTGGTCTCCATTCTAATTGTCAGAAAGAACGCACGCGATGGATCCATCCTACGATTGTGAACACAACCGAAGTCATGGAATGCACCTTTCTAATCATGGAAACAGATGAGTAAGTACTGGATCTGGAAACTTACCCTGCCGGGATCTCCTGCCTTGAATCTGTCATGTAGTCACTCCTCATGGCATCGTCACCGCCGCCACCACCGCCGCGCGAAGAGCGTGTCTCCACCATCACCGCCGCGCGATGTAGATCCGGTGATGAGGACTTCACGACATCGAGGCCACGGTTTCTGTGGGAGCCCGCATCGCCGCCGAGTGCTAGGGTTTGGGTCGCCTTTGTCGTCGCCGATCTAGGGTTCGGGGCTGGGATAAGACAGAGGGAGGGGAAATGGAAACTACATTGTCTAATCTATGTGGACCCACTTGTAAGGAAGGCCCAGGGGCAACCAGTGTCCAAAACGTCGAGCCGTCACGGTCAAACGGCGCTGACCAAGCGGAGCTGTGACAGAAGGGCATTTGAGCTGACGGAGGGGAAAAACTAAGGGCAAAACTGAGCATGCCCGAAAAGTAAGGGCAAAACCCGGGGGTGTGAACCAACTAGGGGCAAAGATGCAATTATCCCTAAAATCTACGGGCACATAATTCCTATTTGCAACAATAAGAACATCATTAATTCTTCCCATAGGCTTTTTAATAGTGAAATCCACAAGATGCAAATTTAGTGAGCAATCATCAAAATCACGGAAATCTAGCAAATCACATAAAGTTTTGGGGATAGTAGAGACACTAGCACCCAAATCACACAAAGCATAAAACTCAAAATCTTTAATTTTAATTTTAATAGTAGGTTCCCGCTCATCATGGAGTTTCCTAGGGATAGAAATTTTCAACTCAAGCTTTTCTTCATAAGATTACATCAAAGCATCAACAATATGTTCGGTAAAGGCCTTATTTTGACTATAAGCATGAGGAGAATCTAGCACGGATTGCAACAAGGAAATACAACCAATCAAAGAGCCATTTTCATAATTAAATTCCTTGAGATCCAAAATAGTGGGTTTAGCAACATCACGGTTTTTATTTATTTCAATCCCACTTTCACCAATTTCATCATCAAGATCTAGAAACTCCAAATTCTTAGAACGCCTTCTAGGTAAAGGAAGATAATCTTCAGATTCATCAAGATTCATATTGCAAAACAAGGATTTAATAGGGGACACATCAATAACTTTTAGATCTTCATCTTGATTTTCGTAGGAATCGGAAGAACACGCTTTAATAAAGGCATCTTTGGAAGCACGCATCCTAGCGGTTCTTTCTTTGCACTCATCAATGGAAATTCTCATAGCTTTGAGAGACTCATTGATATCATGCTTAGGAGGAATAGATCTAAGCTTTAAAGAATCAACATCAAGAGAAATTCTATCAACGTTCCTAGCCAAATCATCAACTTTCAGTAATTTCTCTTCAAGCAAAGCATTAAAATTATTTTGTGAATTCATAAACTCTCTAACACTACTCTCAAATTTAGAGGGAATCTTATTAAAATTTCCATAAGAGTTGTTGTAGGAATTTCCATAATTATTAGAAGGATTACTAGGATAAGGCCTAGGATTAAAATTCCCTCTATACGCGTTGTTTCCAAAACTATTCCTACCAACAAAATTCACATCCATAGAATCATTATTATTCTCAATCAAGGTAGATAAAGGCATATTATTGGGATTAGAAGAAACACTCTTAGAAAATAAATTCATAAGTTCATCCATCTTTCCACTCAAAACATTGATCTCTTCTATAGCATGCACTTTTTTATTAGTAGATCTTTCAGTATGCCATTGAGAATAATTAACCATAATATTATCTAGGACTTTAGTAGCATCTCCTAAAGTGATTTCCATAAAAGTGCCTCCCGCGGCCGAATCTAAAAGATTTCTAGAAGAAAAATTCAATCCGGCATAAAATTTTTGTATGATAATCCATAAATTCAAACCATGAGTAGGGCAATTGCGAAGCATTAATTTCATTCTTTCCCAAGATTGGGCAACATGCTCATGATCAAGTTGTTTAAAATTCATGATATTGTTCCTAAGAGTGATAATCTTAGCAGGAGGAAAATACTTAGAGATAAAAGCATTTTGCACTTGTTCCAAGAATCAATACTATTTTTAGGCAAAGATGAAAACCACGCTTTAGCACGATCTCTAAGCGAAAAAGGAAATAGCTTCAATTTAACGACATCGTTATTGACATCCTTTTTCTTTTGCATATCACATAAATCAATGAAGCCATTCACATGAGTAGCAGCATCTTCACTAGGAAGGCCGGCGAATTGATCTTTCATAACAAGATTCAGCAAAGCAGTATTGATTTCACAAGACTCGTCATTATTAAGAGGAGCAATCGGAGTACTAAGGAAATCATTATTATTGGTATTCGAGAAATCACACAATTTGGTATTATCTTGTGCCATGGCAGCAAGTAATCCAACACACAAGCAAAGGCAAACGAGAAAAAGGCAAAAGAGAAAGAGAGGAGGAGATTGGGAAAGAGAGGGCGAATAAAACGGCAAGGGTGAAGTGGGGGAGAGGAAAATGAGAGGCAAATAATGTAATGCGAGAGATAGGGATTGTGATGGGTACTTGGTATGTTGACTTTTGCGCGAACTCCCCGGCAATGGCGCCAGAAATTCTTCTTGCTACGTCTCGAGCTTGCGTTGGATTTCCCCGAAGAGGAGAGGATGATGCAGCACAATAGCGTAAGTATTTCCCTAAGTTTTTGAGAACCAAGGTATCAATCCAGTAGGAGACCACGCGCAAGTCCCTCGTACCTGCACAAAACGATAGCTACTCGCAACCAATGTTTAGGGGTTGTCAATCCCTTCACGGTTACTTACGAGGGTGAGATCTGATAGAGATAATATTTTTGGTATTTTCGGTATAAAGATGCAAAGTAAAAAGTAAAAGCAAAAGCAAGTAAATAAAGTGATGGAGATTGACATGATGAGAATAGACCCGGGGGCCATAGGTTTCACTAGTGGCTTCTCTCAAGAGCATAAGTATTCTACGGTGGGTGAACAAATTACTGTTGAGCAATTGACGGAATTGAGCATAGTTATGAGGTTATCCAGGCAATGATCATGTATATAGGCATCACGTCCGTGACAAGTAGACTAAAACGATTCTGCATCTACTACTATTACTCCACTCATCGACCGCTATCCAACATGCATCTAGAGTATTAAGTTAAAAACAGAGTAACGCCTTAAGCAAGATGACCTGATGTAGAGGAATAAATTCATGCAATATGATAAATACCCCATCTTGTTATCCTCGATGGCAGCAATACAATACGTGCCTTGCAACCCTTTCTGTCACTGGGTAAGGTCACCGCAAGATTGAACCCAAAGCTAAGCACTTCTCCCATTGCAAGAACTACCAATCTACTTGGCCAAACCAAACGGATAATTTGAAGAGACTTGCAAAGATAACTTAATCATACATAAAAGAATTCAGAGAAGAATCAAATATTTTCCATAGATAAGTTGGATCATAAACCCACAATTCATCGGTCTCAACAAACACACCGCAAAAAGAAGATTACATCGAATAGATCTCCACGAGAGAGGGGGAGAACATTGTATTGAGATCCAAAAATAGAGAAGAAGCCATCTAGCTACTAACTATGGACCCGAAGGTCTGAAGTAAACTACTCACACTTCATCGGAGGGGCTATGGTGATGATGTAGAAGCCCTCCATGGTAGATGCCCCCTCCGGCGGAGCTCCGGAACAGGCCCCACAATGGGATCTCATGGATACAGAAAGTTATGGCAGTGGAATTAGGTTTTGGATCCGTCCCCGATCTGTTGGGGGTACGTAGGTATATATAGGAGGAAGGAGTACGTCGGTGGAGCGTTAGGGGGCCCACGAGGTAGGGGGGCGCGCCCAGGGGGGAGGGCGCGCCCCCACCCTCGTGACCGCCTCTGGTACTCCTTGGAGTATGGTCCAAGTCTCCTGGATCACGTTCGGTGAGAAAATCACATTCCCATAGGTTTCATTCCGTTTGGACTCCGTTTGATATTCCGTTTCTTCGAAACACTGAAATAGGCAAAAAAAACAGCAATTCTGGGCTGGGCCTCCGGTTAATAGGTTAGTCCCAAAAGTAATATAAAAGTGGAAAATAAAGCCCATTATAGTCCAAAACTATAGATAAAGTAGCATGGAGCAATCAAAAATTATAGATGCGTTGGAGACATATCAGGGACAAGAAGCTGAAGGACAAGATGAAGACTCTTTTCTGCATGCAAGCTAAGGGGCACACTACTACTCACGTGGCATCCAAGGAGAGTCGCCGCCGCGACAAGAAGATTCTGAAGCTGTATGGAGAGGACGTGTCTGGCGGGTCTGAGGATCACATTACTCCAGAGGCTGAGTGGATGGAGAAACAAGGCTACAAGTGGACTGATTCTGAGGAGGACGTCGAGGAGATCATTCCTGCGGCCGGGTCTGACGAGGATTGTTGGGATGATTTCTCTGCTTGAGCCACCCCTTGTGTGTAGGTGTCCTCTCTGCCTTTTTGGCGTCTCGATGCCAAAGGGGGAGAGAGTGTAGGGATTTGCGAGTCGTGTGTCATGTTCGGTGTGTTTGCGTGTCTTGTTTGAACCTCGTTTCGGTTGTTTCGGTTGCTTTGATTTAGTTTGTCCTTCATATGGTGTAAGACATATGCACTCTATCTATCTTAGTGAGCTTGTGTTATATTGTGCTACCTTTGTTTATGCACTTGCTTAGATTGTTAGTCTTACATGCCTTGTCTCTAAAATATAGGGGGAGTGTTGATCCTAGCTTGTGTGTTGTGCAGTCCAAAGCATCCATCTAGATTGCACACATCTAGGGGGAGCCCGTCTACATTTTAGAGAGGAGGGGTTTGCCTCTGCTCATTATTATTTCCCCTTGTGCAAACCCCTTATTGTCAACAATCCACCAAAAAGGGGGAGATTGTAAGGGCTTATTTATCCCTAAGTGTTTTGGTGATTGATGACAATGCTTTTGCGGACTAATCGTGTGCCTTGAGTTTCTATGTTGCTTCATCGCTAGGCACAAGACGGTTCGGTGCCCCTCGAAGACTATTGAAGACGGCGTTTTTCTACGTTTCTTTTTGGTGGATTTGAGTCATAGGAGAGCCGTACTATTAAGAGGGGGTCCGCGTCAGAAAGGTTTGGGTGGAATCATCACGTACATGTTTCCTTCCTTGTATCCACCTTTCCCTTGCTCTTTGGAGCATTCCCCATTTATCCTCTATGCGAGTGTCTGGACTGCTGTTGCTGAGCTTGCGGTAGTACTGCTCCCTGGAGCGGTAGTACCGCAGGCACTTGCAGTAGTACCATGGACATGTGCGGTAGTACCGCGGGAGCCCACGGTAGTACCGCTCCTTCGGAGTCGTAGTATCGTGGCTCCCTGGCCAAGTACCGCTGCTTCGCGGTAGTAAGGGTGGATGTAAACTTTTACATCCGCGCATGCATGGTAGTACCGCACATTGAGGGCGGTAGTACCGCTCCTCTCGAGCCGTAGTACCGTGGTTCCCTGAGCTAGTGCCGCTGCTTCACGGTAGTAGGGGCGGATGTAATTTTTTACATCCGCACCCACACGGTAGTACCGCTCCTTGTGCACGGTAGTACCGTGACGGATGTTTGCATTGTCTCTTTGTCAGCGGAAGTAGGCACGGATGTATTTTTATTCATCCGTGCCCTTTCCAGGCTAGGACTTACCTCCCTCGCGGTAGTACCGCATGTGGGAGCGGTAGTACCACGCTCGCGGTAGTACTGCTCTCTGTCGGGCATGTTCTAGTCTCTGCAGCTGCCGCGGTAGTACCGTGGTCCCTCACAGTAGTACCGCGTGGCCTTGCGGTAGTACCGCGTTCCTGGAGCGGTAGAACCGCATGTCGCAGGCTGGTCTAAGTGGATAATGGTTGGATGTTGTCCTCCACTATAAAAGGTGTGTCTCCTTCCTCTAGTTGACCACCTTTTCCAACCCTAAACTCCATTGTTGCTCCAAGCTCCATTTTCGGCCGATCTCTCTCCCTAGCCAATCAAACTTGTTGATTTGCTCGGGATTGGGTGACAAGGCCCCGATCTACACTTCCACCAAGAGATATTCGATTCCCCCCACTAATCCCTAGCGGATTTTGTTACTCTTGGGTGTTTGAGCACCCTAGACGGTTGAGGTCACCTCGGAGCCATATTCCATTGTGGTGAAACTTCATGGTGTCGTTGGGAGCCTCCAATTAAGTTGTGGAGATTGCCCCAACCTTGTTTGTAAAGGTTCGGTCACCGCCTTCAAGGGCACCAATAGTGGATTCACGGCATCTCACATTGTGTGAGGGCGTGAGGAGAATACGGTGGCCCTAGTGGCTTCTTGGGGAGCATTGTGCCTCCACACCACTCTAACGGAGAACTACTTCCCCTTAAAAGGAAGGAACTTCGGTAACACATCCTCGTCTTCACCGGCTCCACTCTTGGTTATTTCGTGCCTTTACTTTTGCAAGCATACTTGTGTTGTATCCCTTGCTTGCTTATGTGCTAGTTGTTATTGCATCATAGGTTGCTCACATAGTTGCATATCTAGACAACCTATTTTGTTGCAAAGTTTAAATTGGTAAAGAAAAGCTTAAAAATTGTTAGTTGCCTATTCAACACCCCCCCCCTCTAGTCAACTATATCGATCCTTTCAATATGTATCACAACCACCTGTGTTCATTGATCCTGATCACAAATACTATGTGTATAAACTTCATAAGGCTTTGTATGGCCTCAAACAAGCACCTCGTGCTTGGTATGATTATCTTAAGAAGTTTTTACTCGATGGTGGTTTTGTGAGAGGGGTGATCGATCCCACTCTTTTTACTAAGAGCGACAAGGGTGATTTGATCTTATGCCAAATCTATGTAGATGATATCATTTTTGGTTCTCCTAACATTCATTTGTGCAAGAAGTTTACGGCTTCAATGACCAAGAATTTTGAAATGTCACTCAATGCGGATTTGAAGTTCTTCCTCGGATTTCAGATTCAACAATTTCAAGAAGGGATTTTCTTGTCTCAAGAAAAATACCTCAAGATATACTAGAGAAGTTTGGCATGTCTGATGCTAGTCCATGTAAGACACCCATGCAAACCAAAATTGCACTCACTAAAGACACAAATGGTATTCCGTTTAACCCATCTATTTACCACTCTATGATTGGTTCATTGCTTTATATTTGTGTATCTAGACCAGATATCATGTTTAGTGTATGCACGTGTGCTAGATTTCAAGCTTCCCCTAGGGAAAGTCATCATAAGGCGGTTAAGCATATTCTTAGATACCTTGTTCAAACCCCAAAGTTGGGTCTATGGTACCCCAAGGATGCTAAGCTTGATCTCATTGGGTACATGAATGCGGATTGGGCTGGAGACAAAGTGGATCGTAAATCCACCTCTGGCGCTTGTCAGTTTCTTGGACGCTCCTTGGTAAGTTGGTCCTCGAATAAACAAAATTGTGTTGCCCTCTCCACCGCAGAAGCTGAATACATTGCAACCGCCAGTTGTGCAACTCAATTACTATGGATGAGGCAAACTTTGAAGGATTACGGTATCACCTATGGACATGTGCCTCTTCTATGTGATAATGAAAGTGCCATCAATATTGCCAAGAACCCCAAAGATCATACCCGCACCAAGCACATTGATATTAGGTATCACTTCTTGAGAGATCATGTGGAGAAGGGTGATATTGACATTGCTCATGTTGCCACAGATATGCAACTTGCAGATATTTTCATGAAGCCATTAGATGAAGCAAGGTTTTGTCAACTTAGGCGTGAACTTGGTATCTTGGAGCTTGACAATGTTATGTGAAAACTAGTACCCATGCATGCATTGTCGTAATGTCTTGTCTCGATGTAGGCATATATTTAGGGGGAGACACTCAACTCATGAGTACTCTCACCCTATGAAATGAATAAAAAGAACAAATACTCTCAAAGCTACCATGTTACTCTAACTATGGAGTTTTCAATGATGGAGTAGTGATTATGCACCCAAAGTTCACTTTTGCGGAGCCATGTCACGTATACTGATACATGGTGGTAGTAGCCACCGCTCTTGTCACCAGAACAATATATGAGCGGTATGTGTTTTCATGTTGTTGACATAGGATACTCATTGCTTAATATATTGTGTCCTTGCATCCTACTACGTATTGAACTCATCATCTTCCCATCATTGTCATTAGCACCAACTATGACACCCTAGTTTTCTCAAAAATCCATAAGTGCTTCCGGTCGTCCGATATGTACCGGACGTCCGTAAAATCCTCTCTGGTGCCATATTACCGGTCGTCCGCTATGTACCGAACGTCTGTAATATCCTCTCTGGTACCATATCACCGGTCGTCTGCTGAGACCGGACTTCTGCTAATTTCTGCCCTGCCTAGACGCGTCGGACATCCGGTCTTGACGGTCGTCCGCTACCTGGCATATCTGATTGCCTTCTCAAGCCCCGGACGTCCATTTTCATCGGCTCTCCGGACAATTCCTGGCCCGCATATATATAGCGGCGTGCGGGTTGAGAAGTTCCTAAACCTAACTTCGCCCGCTCCTCATCTCTTCTCCGCCACCGCCGCCGCTAGCTCTCCTTGATGCGATCATGCGCTGGTCGTGCGCCTCGCCGGCGGGACCCCGTTGGGTCGTTCCAGCCATCGTCGGGGGCCTCGTTCGTCCCCATTGCATCTCCTCCTCGCCCCATTCTTCACTCTGAGGTAGCACTGATCTCTTCTCCCCTCATCCATCGATTCTTCGATCTATGGTGGGGGTTGTTGATTTGGGTCTTCCTCCTCCTCTAGGTCAAAGATGCCCAAGGCCAAGCACTCCGTGCACAAGCAGGCCACCGGTGGGCCTTCTCGTTTGTCTTGTCATGGTGGCTCCGATGATTCACAGGAGCGGGATCGTCCTCAGAAGCATGCCACTCGCCCTCATAGCTCTACTAGCAACTCCTCTTCAGAGGAATCCAACTATGAGGATGAACTGGACGATTTGGAGCAGCCCTAGTTTGTTGCTGTTCGCACCTCCGCACCCAAGTCGGGAACTTGTAGGCCTACTTTCAAGCCTCCTCCTCCTCCGGTGCAACCTCACGGTGATGCTCGTCATATCTCTCTTGAACCTCCTTTACCACTCGGCTGCAACGTTAAGCGGTTCAACGAGGTTCCCATTGCTTCATATCTTAAGTTGCGTCATGATGTTGATCAATTTACGGTTGCTCGTGACTCTTGGGACAATCGTTTTCGCACTAATGTCCAAGCTGACATTTTTACCACTATCATCATTCCTAAAGGCCTATCTCTCCATGTATGCATTGATGTTGAGCACATTTGTGCTCATCTGGCAAAATATCTGGGGGCTATTGAGCTCATTGAGTCATATAATCTTGCTGCCCCATTTGCATTTCAACATGACTTTAACCAAGCTACCATTCATAAATTCTATGCCACTTGTTACTTTGGTCCAAATAACATTGTCACTTGGATGACCTCCGACACCGTGCTCATGGCGTCTTATTCTCAATTTGTTGTTGTCCTTGGGTTTCCTGACACCGGTTTCAAAATCCATAAGGATGACCCCAACCATAGGCCCAAGGGCATTGAGGTATATGTGGATCTTCTCAAACCGATAGAAGAAATGACTAATGAGGAGAAACAAAAGGGTTTGAACCAAGTCTCCATTTGGCGCTCACCTTTCTACATCATCTATTAGTGTGTCATTCGCACCATCTATCCCAAGATGGGTGACAAGGGGTCTTGCAATAGCTACTGCACTGATCTCATGCATCGACTCTATGCATCTCCAAAGCGGAAGATAAATGTTCCTCATTTTCTGTGGCATGAGATCCGTCTTGCTAGTTTTCAGCACAAGCGGGCCTTTCCTCATGCCCCCTTTCTTCAGGCTTTTATCGAGAGTGTTGCTCCATTTCCCATTGCCCGCACTCACTTGCATGAGCGGTGGGTCATTCCACCTCACATGGCGGCTGATTGGGTCCCCAAGGACTCTTCTGCTCCTGCTCGTTGCACTTCAGCTAGTGTTCCTACTCCTACTGCTCGTTCCACTCCTTCCAGTTCTGCATCTTTTGGGCACATTGCTCGCTTTCTTGGGAAGGCTCACTCTGCCATGATGAAGGTGTTTACCTTTCATTGCTCCCAAAATCACGACGTTGTCACTCACATGGTCACTTCTAAGAATGCTCTGAAGGCTCGTCTGCGAGACTCCAGAGTTTATGATGTGAGTGGCGATGAGCATCTCCCTGACGAGCCCCTTCTGACTTTGGTTTTCCCTCGGGTCCTGAGTGGGCTGACTTCTTTGGCGAGGCTGCATGGTGGCAGTGGTGCTCATGATGATGATGATGCTCCTTGATGTTATTATGACCCTTTTGGGGTATTTGATGCCAAGGGGGAGTAGGTGAGGGAGTCCTGGACTAAGGGGTCCTCGGACGTCTGGCCTATTGACATGGGTCGGACTATTGGGCTGTGAAGATACAAGACCAAAGACTCTCACCCGTGTCCGGATGGGACTCTCCTTGGCATGGAAGGCAAGCTTGGCGTTCGGATATGAAGATTCCTTTCTCTATAACTGACTATGTACAACCCTAGTCCCCTTCAGTGTCTATATAAACCAGAGGGCTTAGTCCGTAGAGAACAATCATAATCATACATGCTAGACTTTTAGGGTTTTAGCCATTACGATCTCGTGATAGATCAACTCTTGTAATACGCGTATTCATCAAGATCAATCAAGCAGGAAGTAGGGTATTACCTCCATAGAGAGGGGCCGAACCTGGGTAAACATCGTGTCCCCCACCTCCTGTTACCATCGACCTTAGACGCACAATTCGAGACCCCCTACCCGAGATCCACAGGTTTTGACACCAACATTGGTGCTTTCATTGAGAGTTCCATCGCATTGTCACTAAAAGGTTTGATGGCTCCGTCAATCATCCACAATAATGCAGTCCAGGGGGAGGTCTTCCTCCCCGGACAGATCTTCGTGTTCGGCGGCTTCGCACTGCGAGCCAACTCGTTTGGTCATCTAGAGAAGATTGACAGCTACGCCCCTGGCCATCAGGTCAGGTTTGGAAGCTTGAATTATGTGGCCGATATCCACGAAGACTTGATCTTCGATGGATCCGAGCCCATGGTGGCCGCTCCCTGCCACCATAATGGACATGACCTGAATCGGTCATCGGACCATGCCCAGGAGATAGTGCTTGTAACTGCTCTGGCCCTGGATCTAGAGCAGGATGCGTCGTCCAAAGACGGGAAGCTCAACCCCATCGCGGAGGCCGCACATTCAGCGGTGTGAGAGCCGCACACAGACCCAACCTCAAGCGGGACCTGTGTCATCGGAACCTTGGATTCATCTCCGGCCATAGGCTCCAGATCGCGTAAATCCGTGCCCATCGAACCCGACTAGGCGTCGATCATCGAGTTCAGCTCCGTGGACATCTTCCAGCACTCACCTTTGGGCAATGTGCTAAACTCATTAAAATCCCTCTCCTTATCAGGGGACTCTCGGCCTAACTATATCTGGTTTGAATAGGAAGCTGGTAACGGAGAATTCCGCTTCCCACCCACCACCCACTTCATAGCCACTGTCGAAGACTTAACCGACGAGCTTGATTACGGCTCCGAAGACATTGATGTTATGGACGACGATACCGAAGAGGAGCAGGTGCAAAAACCACCGCTTACAGCCACCTCCTCGTATGATGTAGACATGGTGGATACGCCCAAAGAAAACAACGGCGACAATGAGAAGGATTCAGTCGAGGATAAACCTCCTGAGATACAGCCAAAGTGCCAACATCAGTGTCGCCGCTCTAAACCACGCCGTGGAAAAAACAGTAATACCGGCACAGGAGAAAACAACACTCCAGAGGACGCCGAAGACAACGAAGACCCCGTTGAACCAACTTCCGAACAAGATGAACGGGAGGATGGGCGAGTCAGCCCTAACGAACAGGCCGTTAACAAAGACTCAGAGGACAGCAACTATCTTCCACCCTCCGAGGATGAGGTGAGCCTCGGCGACGAAGACTTTATCGTGCTGGAGGAATCCGATGAGCAGGAGCGCCTTAAGCGCCGGCTAATTGCCACTGTAAGGAGCCTGAAAAAGAAGCAGCAACAGCTTCAAGCTGACCAAGATCTGCTCAATGACAGATGAACTGATGTCCTGGCAGCCGAGGAATATGGCCTTGAGCGCCCAACGAGAAGTTACCTTAAGTGCAAATTGTTACCCTAATTCGACGACGAGGCGCTGGAGCCCGTCCTACTAGATAGTAATGCGACTGACCGACCACCACGTGGCCGGGATAAAGCGGCAACTCAAGCCGAACACCAGCCCACACTACCTCGCCGCAAAAAGAGAGACACAACAGCTCGGGGATACACATATGGCCTGTGGCATGACCTGAAGAGTAGAGCAGGCCAGACCAGATCGATCTATGGATCAGGGGGGGTGCCCTGACGTGCGATGTTGGCCATCCGGGCGGACGTGACAAACATAACCACACCCGGGCCGAGCACCGCCGACGAACTCCATCCGAACTACATCGTGACGTGGCCCGGCATAGAGGTGACGCACCCCCCCCCCCTTTGCTTCACTGATGAAGTAATGACCATGAATTCCCGGAAGGGTTTAAACCCGTGAACATCGACTCATATGATGGGACAACGGACCCCGCGGTATGGATTGAGGATTTTCTTCTCCATATCCATATGGCCCGTGGTGATGATCTTCTTGCCATCAAATACCTCCCGCTAAAACTCAAGGGACCAGCTCGATACTGGCTGAACAGTCTGCCCGAAAACTCAATTGGCAGCTGGGAGGACTTGGAAGACGCTTTCCTCGACAACTTCCAAGGTACATATGTCCGACCTCCAGATGCTGACGACTTAAGTCACACAGTTCAACAGCCCGGAGAGTCAGCCAGGAAATTCTGGACTAGGTTCTTAACTAAAAAGAACCAGACCGTCGACTGCCCGGATGCCGAAGCCCTAGTGGCCTTTAAGCATAGCATCCGTGACGAATGGCTCGCCCATCACCTCGTCCAAGAAAAGCCGAAGTCAATGGAAGCCCTCATGGCACTCATGACCCATTTTTGCACGGGCGAGGATAGATGGCTGGTCCGTAGCAATAACAATGCAAACGAAGCTGGCACTTCTGGAACCAAAAACAGCAACGGCAAGCCCCGACGCAACAGACACAAGCGTCGAAATAACGGTGACAACACTAATGCTACGGCGATCAACGCCGGATTCAGTGGTTCTAAGTCCGGTCAGTGGAAGAAGCCCTATAAAAGAAACAATCTGGGCTCATCCAGCTTGGAACGCATACTCGATCGTCCATGCCAAATCCACGGCACTCCTGATAAACCAGCCAATCATACCAATAGAGACTGTTGGGTTTTCAAACAGGCCGGCAAGTTAAATGCCGAGAACAAGGAGAAGGGGTCGCAAAGCAAGGACGATTACGAGGAGCCCCAGCCACCGAACACAGGGGGACAAAAGAAGTTCCCCCCCAAGTCAAAACGGTGAACATAAGATGCGCTACCCATATCCCCAAGAGGGAGCGCAAGCGTGCACTTTGGGACGTTTACGCGATGGAGCCAGTCGCCCCAAAGTTTAACCCATGGTCGTCCTGTCCGATCATTTTCGATCACAGGGACCATCCGACCAGTATCCGTCATGGCGGTTCAGCCGCACTAGTCCTAGACCCAATCATTGATGGATTCCATCTTATGCGAGTCCTAATGGACGGCGATAGCAGCCTGAACCTGCTCTATCAAGATACAGTGCGCAAAATGGGTATCGATCCCTCAAGGATCAAGCCCACAAAAACCACCTTTAAGGGAGTCATACCAGGTGTAGAGGTCCGCTGTACGGGCTCAATCACACTGGAAGTGGTCTTCGGATCCCCGGACAACTTCTGAAGCGAAGAATTGATCTTCGATATCGTCCCCTTTCGCAGCGGCTATCACGCACTGCTCGGACGAACCACATTTGCTCGATTTAATGCGGTGCCACACTAAGCCTATCTGAAGCTCAAGATGCCCGGACCTCGCAGTGTCATAACAGTTAATGGAAACATGGAGCGCTCCCTCCGCACCGAGGAGCACACCGTGGCCCTAGCAGCAGAAGTACAGAGCGGCCTTTTCAAACAGAACCTTAATTCGGGGGCCAACCTCCCGGACACTGTCAAACGAGTCCGGACTACTCTGCATCAGGACAGTCCATCTCGTCAAGAGCTCGACTAGCAATTCAGCCTCCATCCCAGTCCCGATCAAACGGCGGCGTTCATACCGCATGTACATAATTACACACTTAAAATACCATGGGCGTAGACGGAGGCATAACCAGATTGTGGTCCATAATATGGCTCAACCTCTCCCGGACCTGTTGGGGAACGAAGCAGAAATTCAAAATTTTCCTACGCAACACCAAGATCTATCTATGGAGAGACCAGCAACGAGTAGAAGGAGAGTGCATCTACATACCCTTGTAGATCGCTAAGCGGAAGCGTTCAAGTGAATGGGGTTGATGGAGTCATACTCGTCATGATTCAGATCACCGATGATCAAGTGCCGAACGGACGGCACCTCTGCGTTCAACACACGTACAGCCCGGTGACGTCTCCCACGCCTTGATCCAGCAAGAAGAGAGGGAGAGGTTGAGGAAGACTCCATCCAACAGCAGCACAACGGCGTGGTGGTGGTGGAGGAGCGTGGCAATCCCGCAGGGCTTCGCCAAGCACCATGGGAGAGGAGGAGGAGGGAGAGGGGCAGGGCTGCACCAACGAGAGATCAAATCCCGTGTTATGGGCAGCCCCTAGGCCTCATATATATAGGGGAAGGGGAGGGCTGCGCCCCCTTTAGGGTTTCCCACCCCAAGGAGCGGCGGCCAGCCTCCAGATGGCATCTGGTGCGGCGGCCAAGAGGGGGGGGAGGAGTCCATCCTCCCCAAGGCACCTCGGAGGTGCATTCCCCCTTGAGGACTCTTCCCTCTAGGGTTCCCTAGGCGCATGGGCCTCTTGGGGCTGGTGCCCTTGGCCCATGTAGGCCAAGGCGCACCCCCTACAGCCCATGTGGCCCCCCGAGGCAGGTGGCCCCACCCGGTGGGCCCCCGGGACCCTTCCGGTGGTCCCGGTACAATACCAATGACCCCGAAACTTGTCCCGATGGCCGAAATAGGACTTCCTATATATAAATCTTTACCTCCGGACCATTCCAGAACTCCTCGTGACGTCCGGGATCTCATCCGGGACTCCGAACAACATTCGGTAACCACATACAAGCTTCCTTTATAACCCTAGCGTCATCGAACCTTAAGTGTGTAGACCCTACGGGTTCGGGAGACATGCAGACATGACCGAGACATTCTCCGGTCAATAACCAACAGCGGGATCTGGATACCCATGTTGGCTCCCACATGTTCCACGATGATCTCATCGGATGAACCACGATGTCAAGGACTCAATCGATCCCGTATACAATTCCCTTTGTCTAGCGGTATTTTACTTGCCCGAGATTCGATCGTCGGTATACCGATACCTTGTTCAATCTCGTTACCGGCAAGTCACTTTACTCGTTCCGTAACACATCATCCCGTGATCAACTCCTTGGTCACATTGCGCATATGATGATGTCCTACCGAGTAGGCCCAGAGATACCTCTCCGTTTACACGAAGTGACAAATCCCAGTCTCGATCCGCATAAAACAATAGATACTTTCGGAGATACCTGTAGTGCACCTTTATAGTCACCCAGTTACGTTGTGACGTTTGATACACCCAAAGCACTCCTACGGTATCCAGGAGTTACACGATCTCATGGTCAAAGGAAGAGATACTTGACATTGGCAAAGCTCTAGCAAACGAACTACACGATCTTTGTGCTATGCTTAGGATTGGGTCTTGTCCATCACATCATTCTCCTAATGATGTGATCCCGTTATCAACGACATCGAATGTCCATAGCCAGAAAACCATGACTATATGTTGATCACAACGAGCTAGTCAACTAGAGGCTCACTAGGGACATATTGTGGTCTATGTATTCACACGTGTATTACGATTTCCGGATAATACAGTTATAGCATGAATAAAAGACAATTATCATGAACAAGGAAATATAATAATAATACTTTTATTATTGCCTCTAGGGCATATTTCCAACAGTCTCCCACTTGCACTAGAGTCAATAATCTAGTTCACATCGCCATGTGATTAACACTCACAGGTCACATCGCCATGTGACTAATACCCAAGAGTTTACTAGAGTCAGTAGTCTAGTTCACATCACTATGTGATTAACACTCAATGAGTTTTATGTTTGATCATGTTGCTTGTGAGAGAGGTTTTAGTCAACGGGTCTGAACCTTTCAGATCCGTGTGTGCTTTACAAATCTCTGTGTCATCTCCTAGATGTAGCTACCACGCTCTATTTGGAGCTAATCCAAATAACTGTTCTACTTGGAGCTATTCTAAATTGTTGCTCCATTATATGTATCCGATATCTCTACTCAGAGCTATCCGGATAGGTGTTAAGCTTGCATCGACGTAAACTTTACGACGAACTCTTTTACCACCTCCATAATCGAGAAAATTCCTTAGTCCACCAGTTACTAAGGATAACTTTGACCGCTGTCCTGTGAGCCATTCTTGGATCACTCTTGTACCCCTTGACTGACTCATGGCAAGGCACACTTCAGGTGCGGTACACAGCATAGCATACTGAAGAGCCTACGTCTTAAGCATAGGGGATGACCTTCGTCCTTTCTCTCTATTCTGCCGTGGTCGAGCTTTAAGTCTTAACTTCGTACCTTACAACTCAGGCAAGAACTCCTTCTTTGACTGGTTCATCTTGAACACCTTCAAGATCATGTCAAGGTATGTGCTCATTTGAAAGTACCATTAAGCGTTTTGATCTATCCTTATAGATCTTGATGCTTAATGCTCAAGTAGCTTAATCCAGGTTTTCTATTGAAAAACACCTTTCAAATAACCCTATGTGCTTTCTAGAAATTCTACATCATTTCTGATCATCAATATGTCAACAACATATACTCATCAGAAATTCTATAGTGCTCCCACTCACTTCTTTGGAAATACAAGTTTCTCATAAACTTTGTACAAACCCAAAATCTTTGATCATCATCAAAGCATACTTTCCAACTCCGAGATGCTCACTCCAGTCCTTAGAAGGATCGCTGGAGCTAGCATACCTTTTAGCATCCTTAGGATCGACAAAAACTTTCTGATTGTATTACATACAACCTTTCCTCACGAAAACTGGTAAGGAAACTCGTCTTGACATCCATCTGCCAGATTTCATAAATGCAGCTAATGCTAACATGATTCCGACGGACTTTAAGCATCGCTACGAGTGAGAAA
This sequence comes from Triticum dicoccoides, assembly GCF_002162155.2. NCBI lineage: Eukaryota > Viridiplantae > Streptophyta > Magnoliopsida > Poales > Poaceae > Triticum > Triticum dicoccoides. The sequence goes on from NC_041387.1 coordinate 623,547,369, forward strand.
ATCTCATCGTAGTCAACTCCTTGAACTTGTCGGAAAACACTTCGCCACAAGTCGAGCTTCATAGATGGTGACATTACCATCCACGTCCGTCTTCTTCTTAAAAGATCCATTTATCTCAATGGCTTGCCGATCATCGGGCAAGTCCACCAAAGTCCATGCTTTGTTCTGATACATGGATCCTATCTCGGATTTCATGGCTCCTAACCATTTGTCGGAATTTGGGCCCACCGTCGCTTCTCCATAGCTCGTAGGTTCATTGTTGTCTAGCAACATGACCTTCAAGACAGGATCACCTTACCACTCCGAAGTAGTACGTGTCCTTGTCGTCCTACGAGGTTTGGTAGTGACTTGATCCGAAGTTTCATGATCAATATCATAAGCTTCTACTTCAATTGGTGTAGGTGCCACAGGAACAACTTCCTGTGCCCTGCCACACACTAGTTGAAGAGATGGTTCAATAACCTCATCAAGTCTCCACCATCCTCCCACTCAATTCTTTCGAGAGAAACTTTTCCTCGAGAAAGGACCCGATTCTAGAAACAATCCATATTGCTTTCGGATCTGAATTAGGAGGTATACCCAACTGTTTTGGGTTTCCTATGAAGATGCATTTTATCCGCTTTGGGTTCGAGCTTATCAACCTGAAACTTTTTCATATAAGCGTCGCAGCCCCAAACTTTTAAGAAACGACAACTTAGGTTTCTCTAAACCATAATTCATACGGTGTCATCTCATCGGAATTACGTGGTGCCCTATTTAAAGTGAATGTGGTTGTCTCTAATGCCTAACCCATGAATGATAGTGGTAATTCGATAAGAGACATCATGGTACGCACCATATCCAATAGGGTGCAACTATGATGTTCGGACACACCATCACACTATGGTGTTCCAGGCGGTATTAATTGTGAAACATTTTCCACAATGTCTTAATTGTGTGCCAAAACTCGTAACTCAGATATTCATCTCTATGATCGTATCATAGACATTTTATCCTCTTGTCACAATGATCTTCTACTTCACTCTGAAATTACTTGAACCATTCAATAATTCAGACTTGTGTTTCATCAAGTAAATATTCTCAACATCTACTCGAATCATCTGTGAAGTAAGAACATAACGATATTCACTGCATGCCTTAGCAATCATTGGATTGGACACATCAAAATGTGTTACTTCCAACAAGTTGCTATCTTGTTCCATCTTACTGAAAACGAGGCTTTTCAGTCATCTTGCCCATGTGGTATGATTTGCATATCTCAAGTGATTCAAAATCAAGTGAGTCCAAACGGTCCATTTGCATGGAGTTTCTTCATGCATATATACCAATAGACATGGTTCGCATGTCTCAAACTTTTCAAAAACGAGTGAGTCCAAAGATCCATCAACATGGAGCTTCTTCATGCGTTTTATACCATTATGACTTACATGGCAGTGCCACAAGTAAGTGGTACTATCATTACTATCTTATATCTTTTGGCATGAAAATGTGTATCACTACGATCGAGATTCAATAAACCATTCAGGTTTAATACTAATCTTGATGGTAGAGGGAGCGTGCGATGTTTGATCACATCAAGCTTGGAAACACTTCCAACACATATCGTCAGCTCACCTTTAGCTAGTCTCCGTTTATTCCGTAGCTTTTATTTCGAGTTACTAACACTTAGCAATCGAACCGGTATCTAATTCCCTGGTGCTACTAGGAGTACTAGTAAAGTACACATTAACACAATGTATATCCAATATACTTATATCGACTTTGCCAGCCTTCTCATCTACCAAGTATCTAGGGTAATTCTGCTCCAGTGGTTGTTCCCCTTATTACAGAAGCACTTAGTCTCGGGTTTGGGTTCAACCTTGGGTTTCTTCACTAGAGCAGCAGCTGAATTGCCGTTTCATGAAGTATCCCTTCTTGCCCTTGCCCTTCTTGAAACTAGTGGTTTCACCAACCATCAACAATTGATGCTCCTTCTTGATTTCTACTTTCGCGGTGTCAAACATCACGAATATTTCAAGGATCATCATATCTATCCCTGATATGTTATAGTTCATCACGAAGCTCTAGCAGCTTGGTGGCAATGACTTTGGGGAAACATCACTATCTTATCTGGAAGATCAACTCCCACTCGATTCAAGTGATTGTTGCACTCAGACAATCTGAGCACAAGCTCAACGATTGAGCTTTTCTCCCTTAGTTTGCAGGCTAAGAAAATCGTCGGAGGTCACATACCTCTTGACGTGGGCACGAGTCTGAAATCCCAATTTCAGCCCTCGAAACATCTCATATGTTCTGCGACGTTTCGAAAATGTCTTTGGTGCCTCTACTTAAACCATTTAACTGAACTATCACGTAGTTATCAAAAACGTGTATGTTCGATGTTCGAAACATCCACAAACGACGTTTGGGGTTCAGCACACTGAGCAGTGCATTAAGGACATAAGCTTTCTACTGTCCGCATAATCGCTACTATCAACTTTCAACTATATTTTCTCTAGGAACATATCTAAAACAGTAGAACTAAAGCGCGAGCTTACGACATAATTTGCAAAAGGTCTTTTGACTATGTTCAAGATAATTAAGTTCATCTTATGAACTCCCACTCAGATAGACATCCCTCTAGTCATCTAAGTGATTACATGATCCGAGTCAACTAGCTCGTGTCCGATCATCACGTGAGACGGACTAGTTAACATCGGTGAACATCTTCATGTTGATCGTATCTACTATACGACTCATGCTCGACCTTTCGGTCTCCGTGTTCCGAGGCCATGTCTGCACATGCTAGGCTCGTCAAGTTAACCCTAAGTGTTTTCGCTGTGTAAAACTGTCTTACACCCGTTGTATGTGAACGTAAGAATCCATCACACCCGATCATCACATGGTGCTTAGAAGCGACGAACTGTAGCAACGGTGCACAGTTAGGGGAGAACACTTCTTGAAATTTTGTAAGGGATCATCTTATTTACTACCGTCGTCCTAAGTAAACAAGATGCATAAACATGATAAACATCACATGCAATCAAATAGTGACATGATATGGCCAATATCATTTTGCTCCTTTTGATCTTCATCTTCGGGGCTCCATGATCATCATCGTCACCGGCATGACACCATGATCTCCATCATCATGATCTCCATCATCGTGTCAAGTTGTCACGCCAACGACTACTTCTACTTCTATGGCTAATGCGTTTAGCAATAAAGTAAAGTAAGTTACATGGCGTTCTTCAATGACACGCAGGTCATACAAAAATAAAGACAACTTCTATGGCTCCTGCCGGTTGTCATACTCATCGACATGCAAGTCGTGAATCCTATTACAAGAACATGATCAATCTCATACATCACATATCATTCATCACATTCTTCTTGGCCATATCACATCACATAGCATACCCTGCAAAAACAAGTTAGACGTCCTCTAATTGTTGTTGCATGTTTTACGTGGCTGCTATGGGTTTCTAGCAAGAACGTTTCTTACCTACACAAGACCACAACGTGATATGTCAATTGCTATTTACCCTTCATAAGGACCCTTTTCATCGAATCCGTTCCGACTAAAGTGGGAGAGACTGGCACCCGCTAGCCACCTTATGCACCAAGTGCATGTCAATCGGTGGAACCTGTCTCACGTAAGAGTACGTGTAAGGTCGGTCCGGGCCGCTTCATCCCACAATACCGTCGAAACAAGATTGGACTAGTAACGGTAAGCATATTGAACAACATCAACGCCCACAACTACTTTGTGTTCTACTCGTGCAAAGAATCTACGCAATAGACCTAGCTCATGATGCCACTGTTGGGGAACGTAGCAGAAATTCAAAATTTTCCTACGCAACACCAAGATCTATCTATGGAGAGACCAGCAACGAGTAGAAGGAGAGTGCATCTACATACCCTTGTAGATCGCTAAGCGGAAGCGTTCAAGTGAACGGGGTTGATGGAGTCGTACTCGTCGTGATTCAGATCACCGATGATCAAGTGCCGAACGGACGGCACCTCCGCGTTCAACACACGTACTGCCCGGTGACGTCTCCCACGCCTTGATCCAGCAAGGAGAGAGGGAGAGGTTGAGGAAGACTCCATCCAACAGCAGCACAACGGTGTGGTGGTGGTGGAGGAGCGTGGCAATCCCGCAGGGCTTCGCCAAGCACCATGGGAGAGGAGGAGGAGGGAGAGGGGCAGGGCTGCACCAACGAGAGATCAAATCCCGTGTTATGGGCAGCCCCTAGGCCTCATATATATAGGGGAAGGGGAGGGCTGCGCCCCCTTTAGGGTTTCCCACCCCAAGGGGCGGTGGCCAGCCTCCAGATGGCATCTGGTGCAGCGGCCAAGAGGGGGGGGGAGGAGTCCATCCTCCCCAAGGCACCTCGGAGGTGCCTTCCCCCTTGAGGACTCTTCCCTCTAGGGTTCCCTAGGCGCATGGGCCTCTTGGGGCTGGTTCCCTTGGCCCATGTAGGCCAAGGCGCACCCCCTACAGCCCATGTGGCCCCCCGGGGCAGGTGGCCCCACCCGGTGGGCCCCCGGGACCCTTCCGGTGGTCCCGGTACAATACCGATGACCCCGAAACTTGTCCCGATGGCCGAAACAGGACTTCCTATATATAAATCTTTACCTCCGGACCATTTCGGAACTCCTCGTGACGTCCGGGCTCTCATCCGGGACTCCGAACAACATTCGGTAACCACATACAAGCTTCCTTTATAACCCTAGCGTCATCGAACCTTAAGTGTGTAGACCCTACGGGTTCGGGAGACATGCAGACATGACCGAGACGTTCTCCGGTCAATAACCAACAGCGGGATCTGGATACCCATGTTGGCTCCCACATGTTCCACGATGATCTCATCGGATGAACCACGATGTCAAGGACTCAATCGATCCCGTATACAATTCCCTTTGTCTAGCGGTATTTTACTTGCCCGAGATTCGATCGTCGGTATACCGATACCTTGTTCAATCTCGTTACCGGCAAGTCACTTTACTCATTCCGTAACACATCATCCCGTGATCAACTCCTTGGTCACATTGCGCATATGATGATGTCCTACCGAGTGGGCCCAGAGATACCTCTCCGTTTACACGGAGTGACAAATCCCAGCCTCGATCCGCATAAAATAATAGATACTTTCGGAGATACCTGTAGTGCACCTTTATAGTCACCCAGTTACGTTGTGACGTTTGATACACCCAAAGCACTCCTACGGTATCCAGGAGTTACACGATCTCATGGTCAAAGGAAGAGATACTTGACATTGGCAAAGCTCTAGCAAACGAACTACACGATCTTTGTGCTATGCTTAGGATTGGGTCTTGTCCATCACATCATTCTCCTAATGATGTGATCCCGTTATCAACGACATCCAATGTCCATAGCCAGAAAACCATGACTATCTGTTGATCACAACGAGCTAGTCAACTAGAGGCTCACTAGGGACATATTGTGGTCTATGTATTCACACGTGTATTACAATTTCCGGATAATACAGTTATAGCATGAATAAAAGACAATTATCATGAACAAGGAAATATAATAATAATACTTTTATTATTGCCTCTAGGGCATATTTCCAACAGGACCCACACACTTTCACTTTTTCTTTTACATCCTTTTCAGGTTTCCTTTTTCCAGTCCTTTCCTGGTGGCCTGATTGCCGGACCCATCAAGGGATGGATACACCAAGACGGCAAGAAGCTTTGACGCATAAGGGAATTTCCAGGTGGTCTCTTTAAAGGATCGTTCTGCCTATTTTCAGGACCCACACGCAGCTCTCTCTTGGTCGTGGCATGTTAAATAGCCTTGTTGCTTATTGCATTATTTGTACAAATACGCTTTGACGTATTAATCAAATTATAATGGAAAAAGTTTGCGGCCCAATTTCTGCGGCATTGGCCTGTTGCATCATTTTTCTTTGATATTCTTGTCAATTGCACCAGTACACTCTGGTACGCCTTAATTCTCCAGGGGCTTCATTACGCCCCATAACACGGCAAAAAAAGTCCGAACACTTTTTACAGTATAGTTCGGCACCCCGAACTTTAGCATTATATGCATTGGCTCTGAATCATGTCTTTGGTCAATAGTTGGGTTGCCCGGCTCCTGTGCTTACTACCTTATGTTCTGCTATATCGGCTAGGGTAGTAAAGGGAGAACTACTGCGATTGCGCCCTGGTTTATCCAAATGAGCACCTCAGTAGAGAAAGCCAAAAACTGACTGTCATGATGCGGTGTGATCCGGTCAGCTGTTCGAGAGGTTACAAATCTTTTGCGATTTTTTCCGCATTATGCGACGAATCAGTTTTTTATCCGATCAGGTGTTTACAGCACCCTAAGTTCGGACTTACGAATACTAGGGGTTGCGCCTAAATTTCTATTCTCAAACTCCTATGGCTAAGTGAGGGTGATAAAGCCACATAGTCCAATTGCCCGGTTCGTTGCGCTAAACACCTCCTTCAAGGACCAAACCTTTGGATCAAGAGTGTTTAGATTCCATCCCGAACACCCCTGTACTACTTACATGGGGGCTGAAGCCGACGACTGACCAACTCTCAGACTTAATGAAAACAGCCGCACATGAGGTAAAATTTCACATAATGAACACACACATTATATTACATAATGGCTTTGTCTCATGATACAGGACAGGATAGCATGAATGTATTCATTCAAAATTAATATCCTTAGCACATTGCTCCGCTACAATGCGGGATACCTCCAGGACATCACCAAAATACCGCTCGGGCGTGCGGTGCTCCTTGCCAGCGGGCGGTCCCTCGGTCGCGAGCTTGACGGCATCCATCTTCGCCCACTGCACCTTGACACGGGCGAACGCCATCCGCACACCTTCGATGCAGACTGAATGCCTGATGGCATCAAGCTGGGGCAGGTATTGACCAGCCGCTTCACAAGCCCGAAGTAGCTGCTGGGTATGGCTTCGACAGGCCACAGCCGGACTATCAAATCCTTCATGGCCAGTTCAGCCACCCTATGCAGTTCAACCAGCTGTTTTAGCTAATCACTAAATGGCACCGGATGTTCTGGCGCAAGATATTGCGACCAGAAAAGCTTCTCCGATGAGCTCCCTTCTTTGTCTCGGAAGAATTCCGCAGCATCGGAAACACTGCGCGGCAGATCCGCAAACGCCCCTGGAGAACTCCAAATCTGGGTTAGTAAGAGATATCTCTTCTTCAAATATTTGCTTTGTATAATGACGGCCTTACCCGCCGCGATTTTATTGGCCTCTTGAATTTCCTGGAGGGTGCCTTGGGCTTCCACCCGGGCATCTTGTGTGCTCTGGCGAGCCTTGGAAAGTTCGGACTCTTGATCCGCACTCTTGCGCTCCAAGGACTTGCATTTCTTAACGACGTCATGGAGCTCCTGCTGGACCTCATCAACCCTGGCCTCATGTTTTTCACGGCCGGCTTGCTCCTCTGCCGCTTTCTTCTTGGCCTCGGCGAGCTCCTTTTTAAGGGCCTTCACCTCGGTCGCCACTCCTACAAATATCATGGCACTATGGTCATTACAAATCATCTATCCTTTCTGATATACAGAAGGTCATTGCATACCTTGTTTCTCTTCTAGCTGCTTTTTTACGCGGCCGAACTCCTCCTCGACCCGCTCCAGACTCTGCTTCAGTTCGGAAACCTCAGTAGTATGAGAGGTCGCAGCTAGTAACAATGCCTGCTTATTCACATGAGGCATTTGGTTAGTCTCCTGTGAAAATTGATTGATCATCTGTCCGGCTTTTCTTTACGAACACCAGACAGAGTCTCAGGGGCTACTGTCTATATAGTGACATTCTTTTTATACAGTCTTGTTACTTACCTCAAAGCCCATTAGAAGGCTTGTGCAGGCTTCGGTCAGTCCGCTCTTCATGGACTGAATCTTCTCAATCACCGTACCCATAAGGGTACGGTGTTCCTCCACAATGGAAGCGCTTCGTAGCGCTTCCAGTAGAGTATCTGATGCCTCTAGTTGGACAGAGGTCACCGGCGGAATGGGCACACCTCCTTCTTTCAAGGGAGGCCGCCTGCCGGATTCCGAAGCCGTACTGGTCTCCGTGACAGTATTCGGCTGAGGACCGAATTGGACATGGCCCCCACCGCCAGTATCCATGGGGATTTGCTCCCCCATGTGTCCGGCGGCCGAGGCTTCACCCTCTGGTGCCACCCTGATGACCTCCTGTGTATCTCCTTGGCCTGGAATCCTTCAGGACAACACCTCACTGTCATCCAAGACCCTGGGAGCGGAGGCCGCCGGAAGGGACCCGCTTTCCATCACCTGCGGGTCCAGCAAATTCCCCAAAGATGAGGATCGCTCGAGGGCGGAACGAGCCGGACGGCAAGTGCATGATTCAACATGTTGAAACCATAAAGTAGACAGGTTGGATATGTGAATGCATGTGGGTCTTTGAGTACTCATGATTTGGCCAGGGGCTTATCTCGGGGGCGCCGCTTTGGGTTGTTGTCGATGTCCCACGCGGAGTTATCCGCGAGGGAGACCTTCCCCTTCTTGGACGCCTCGGTGTCCAGACGCGTGGAGGTCGCCCTCTTCTTCCTTCCCCCCTAGGGGGGAGTTGCTCTCTTCCTCCTCTTCGTCATCATCCTTGGTGGCGGAGGAGTGGGTCTTGGTGTCTTCGTACGTCACGTCCGAAGCACCCTTGCGACGGAAACCGCTTCGGGTCTCCTTGGCCTTCTTCATGGCCTTCTTCTCTGGCGCCTTGTAGGGCGCCGGAACCAGCATCTTCTTCAGAAGAGGGATTTTTGGGTCCTCTGGCAGCGGAGCCGAACACTGAATCCGCTCCACTTTCTTTGTCCAACCCTTAAAAAGTAATATGGGGAAGCTCAGACATTCTCCTTGAGTATATGAGTGAAGAATATATATACCTCGATAACACTGAAAACTTACTGGACTGGTGGGATGGGTCAGGTTGTACCCATGGTCTTCGGTTTCCTTCGGCCACATTTCATTGACCTTGAAGAGCACCTTCCAGATGCCTTCGTGCGTGATGCCGAAGAAATGTTGTAGGGTTTGGTGCTCGGCCGGATCGAACTCCCACAAATTGCAGGTCCGGTCCTGGCATGGAAGGATCCAGCGAACTAGCATCACCTAGATCACGTTGACGAGCTTGATGTTCTTGTCCACCATACTCTGGACACGCGTCTGTAGCACGGTCAGCTCGTCCGACGTGGTCCAATTCAGGCCCTTCTCTAGCTAGGAGGTGAGCCGCATTGGAGCTCCGGATTTGAATTCGGTCGCCGTGGCCCAGGTGGCGTTGCAGGGCTCTGTGATATAAAACCACAGTTGCTGCCACCCTTTAATGGTCTCCATGAAGGAGCCTTTGGGCCATGTGATGTTGGGAATCTTGCTCACCATGGCTCCTCCGCACTCTGCGTGTTGGCCACCCACCACCTTCGGCTTCACATTGAAGATTTTTAGCCACAGTTCGAAGTGAGGTGGGATGCGGAGGAAAGCCTCGCACACGGCAATAAATGCCAAGATGTTGATGAAAGAATTTGGGGCTAGATCATGGAAGTCTAGCCCATAGTAGAACATGAGTCCGTGGACGAATGGGTGGAGAGGAAATCCCAGACCGCGGACGATGTGGGGGATGAACACCACCCTCTCATGGGGCTCCGGAGTGGGGACGATTTGCCCCTGGGCCAGAAGCCGGTGGTTGATCTCCTTGGCTAGATACCCGGCCTCCTGGAGCTTCGTAATGTCCTTCTCCTTGACGGAGGAGACCATCCACTTGCCCTACGCTCCGGATCCGTACATGGTGGGAGTGCTTTCTTGGGGCGGAGAAGATGAGAACTTGGGCGCTGGAGCTCGAGAATGGGGAAGGTAGAGAGAGAGAAGGTGTGGGTGGAAGGAGTGAATCCTTATCTCTTTATAAAGGCAGTGAATATCAAGTGCCTCCCCACTCGCCCTTAAAACTCGCCTATTCCCAAGAGCCGTGCTGACGACATGGTTGGATTACTGATGTCTACTACGCAACCTTCTTCTCTTAGACATTGTTGGGCCTCCAAGTGCAGAGGTTTGTAGGACAGTAGCAAATTTCCCTCAAGTGGATGACCTAAGATTTATCAATCCGTGGGAGGCGTAGGATGAAGATGGTCTCTCTCAAGCAACCCTGCAACCAAATAGCAAAGAGTCTCTTGTGTCCCCAACACACCCAATACAATGGTAAATTGTATATGTGCACTAGTTCGGTGAAGAGATGGTGATACAAGTGCAATATGGATAGTAGATATAGGTTTTTGTAATCTGAAATTATAAAAACAGCAAGGTAACAAGTGGTAAAAGTGAGCGTAAACGGTATTGCAATGGTAGAAAACAAGTCCTAAGGTTCATACTTTCACTAGTGCAAGTTCTCTCAACAATAATAACATAATTGGATCATATAATTATCCCTCAACATGCAACGAAGAGTCACTCCAAAGCCACTAATAGCGGAGAAGAAATGAAGAGATTATGGTAGGGTACAAAACCACCTCAACATTTTATCCTTTCTGCTCAATCTATTCAAGAGTCCGTAGTAAAAAACACAAAGCTATTCTTTCCGTTCGATCTATCATAGAATTCATACTAGAATAACAGCTTAAGACACAAATCAACCAAAACCCTAATGTTACCTAGATACTCCATTGTCACCTCAAGTATCCGTGGGCATGATTATACGATATGCATCACACAATCTCAGACTCATCTATTCAACCAACACAAAGTACTTCAAAGAGTGCCCCAAAGTTTCTACCGGAGAGTCAAGATGAAAATGTGTGCCAACCCCTATGCATAGGTTCATGGGCGGAACCTGCAAGTTGATCACCAAAACATACATCAAGTGGATCACGTGATATCCCATTGTCACCATAGATAAGCACAGCAAGACATACATCAGGTGTTCTCAAATCCTTAAAGACTCAATCCGACAAAACAACTTCAAGGGGAAAACTCAATTCATCACAAGAGAGTAGAGGGGGAGAAACATCATAAGATCCAACTATAATAGCAAAGCTCGTGATACATCAAGATCATGCCATAGAGAGAACATGAGAGAGAGAGAGAGAGAGATCAAACACATAGCTACTGGTACATACCCTCAGCCTCTAAGGTGAACTACTCCCTCCTAATCATGGAGAGCGCTGGGATGATGAAGATGGCCACCGGTGAGGGATCCCCCCCTCCGGCAGAGTGCCGGAACGGGCTCCCGAGGGGTTTTTGGTGGCTACTGAGGCTTGCGGCGGCGGAACTCCCGGTCTATTGTTCACTTCGATGTTTTTAGGGTATATGGGAATATATAGGCGAAAGAAGTCGATCGGGGGAGCCTTTGGGGGCCCACGAGAGTGGAGGGCGCGCCCAGGGGGGTGGGCGCGCCCCTATCTCGTGGCCTCCTCTAAGCTTCCCTGGCTTGCACTCCAAGTTCCCTCAATTGCTTCTGTTCCAAAAATAACTTTCCCGAAGGTTTTATTCCGTTTGGACTCCATTTGATATTCCTTTTCTTTGAAACACTAAAATAGGCAAGAAAACAACAATATGGGCTGGTCCTCTGGTTAATAGGTTAGTCCCGAAAATAATATAAAAGTGTATAATAAAGCCCATAAACATTCAAAACAGAAATAGCATGAATGCTTCATAAATTATAGATACGTTGGAGACGTATTAGCATCCCCAAGCTTAATTCCTGCTCGTCCTCGAGTAGGTAAATGATAAAAGAAAGAATTTATGAAGTGTGAATGCTAGAGGTGCACAAGTTTGATCAATGATAATTTCAATCACCTTTTCTAGCATGATTATATGTCATAACAGTAGTTCATCTCATAAAACTTCTCAAGATCAAGTAACAAGCTATTCACATGTTAAAGCATAGACCATAAACTTTCTTGAAGACTAGCAAACTTCATTCTCAGTCATCAAACAATTACAATTCATCTTATTTTAAGGAAGGGTCTATGTCAGAGCTTTGATTTAGCAAACTCCACATACTCAACTATCATATAGTCTTCTACAATTGCTAACACTCACGCAATACTTATGGTAATGGAGTTTTAATCGGACACTGAGAAAGATGGGGGCTTATAGGGTTGCCTTCCAACGTATTCACCTTTGGGTGATGTCAACAATAATAGTTCATGCTAACTTACATCCAATTGGATATATATATATATCAGGATCTTTCCAACACAAGGTGCTTGCCAAAGGATAAAATGAAAAAGGGAAAGGTGGAGATCACCTTGACTCTTGCATAAAGTAAAAGACATAAAGTAAAAGATAGGCCCTTCGCAGAGGGAAGCAGAGATTGTCATGTGCTTTTAGGGTTGGATGCACAAAATCTTAATGCAAAATAACGTCACTTTATATTGCCACTTGTGATATGAACCTTTATTATGCAGTCCGTCGCTTTTATTACTTCCATGTCACACGATCGTATAAAACTTATTTTGTCCGCACTAATAAGTCATACATATTTAGAGAGCAATTTTTATTGCTTGCAACATGACAACTTACTTGAAGGATCTTACTCAATCCATAGGTAGGTATGGTTGACTCTCATGGCAAAAACTGGGTTTAAGGATATTTGGAAGCACAAGTAGTATCTCTACTTGGTGCAAGGAATTTTGGCTAGCATAAGGGGGAAAGGCAAACTCAACATGTTTGAATGATCCATGACAATATACTTTAACTGAGATGTGAGAAAACATAACCCATTATGTTGTCTTCCTTGTCCAACATCAACTCTTTAGCATGTCATACTTAATGAGTGCTCACAATTATAAAAGATGTCTAGGATAGTATATTTATATGTGAAACCTCTCTTCCTTCAATATTCTTTCATGAATTGTTCAAATGACCAATACAATGCTTGCTAACCTTCAATAAATTTACAACCTCTACTTCTTAGATGTGAAGTCATTAATCCCCATGGGATAAGCAAATGAAACATATATAAATTCAGATTTATGACATTCAACTCATTCAACCATTTACTCATAGGATATAAGTGAAGCACACGAGTAGATGACAAACTACTCCAAAAAGATATAAGTGAAGATCAATGAGTAGCTAAATAATTGTGTAACTATGTGAAAACTCTCTCTCATTTAAGAATTTTAGATCTTGGTATTTTATTCAAACAGCAAGAAAAGCAAAATAAAATGGCATTGCAAGGATAGCACAACTCATGTGAACAAGCAAAAACTTAGGTTCAACCGATACTAACCGATAATTGTTGAAGAAGAAAGGTGGGATGCCTACCAGGGCATCCCCAAGCTTGGATGCTTGAGACTTCTTGAAATATTATCTTGGGGTGCCTTGGGCATCCCCAATCTTGAGCTCTTATGTCTCCTTAATTCCTTTTATATCTCGGTTTCCTACATCTCGAAAGCTTCATCCACACCAAACTCAACAAGAACTCGTGAGATAAGTTAGTATAAACCAATGCAAAAACCTTATCATTATCTACTGTAGCAAATCACTAAAATTATTATTCAAAATTGCATACTAAATGCCTCTGCATATTTAATACTCCTATCCTCAAAGATAATCATTAAACAAGCAAACATATGCAAACAATGCAAACATAACAGCAATGTGCCAAAACAGTACAGTCTGTAAAGAATGCAAGAGTATCAATACTTCCCTAACTCCAAAAATTATGAGAGATTCCCACTGTAGTAAATTTATCAGAGCTCAATATGCAAAATGTTTCAACATTATACCATTCTCTGACTTTTCTAGGGAAGTTTTGCAACAGCGGTAAACTTTCCGTTTTCAAACAGCAACATGTATACTAGCAAAATAAGCATGGTAAAGGCTATCCTTGACATTTTTATTGAAAATATAGATGCAAAACATTATTCTAAATAACAGCAAGCAAATACTAACAAAATAAAATGACGCTCCAAGCAAAACACATATCATGTGGTGAATAAAAATATAGCTCCAAGTAAAGTTACCGATAGACAAAGACGAAAGAGGGGATGCCTTCCAGGGCATCCCCAAGCTTAGGCTCTTGGTTGTCCTTGAATATTAACTTGGGGTGCCTTGGACATACCCAAGCTTAGGCTCTTGCCACTCCTTATTCCATAGTCCGTCGAATCTTTACCCAAAACTTGAAAACTCCACAACACAAAACTCAACAGAAAACTCGTAAGCTCCGTTAGTATAAGAAAATAAAACAACCACTTAGGTACTGTAATGAATTCATTCTAAATTCATATTGTTGTAATATCTACTGTATTCCAACTTATCTATGGTTCATACCTTCCGATACTACTCATAGATTCATCAAAGTAAGCAAACAATACATAGAAAACAGAATCTGTCAAAAACAGAACAGTCTGTAGTAATCTATATCAAACGTATACTTCTGGAACTCCAAAACTCCTACAAAAGTAGGAAGTACTAAGAAATTTGTTTACCAATCCATAGAAAAAAGAATCAGATCAGAACAACGTTTCCGTGAATTATCAAAACTAATGTACTGGGTGCCAAAGTTTTTGATTTTCAGCTGGATCAACACAACTATCACCGTAAGCCTCCTCGAAGCTTCCCTATCTCGTGGCCTCCTCGACGCTTCCCTGGCTTGCACTCCAAGTTCCCTGGATTGCTTCTGTTCCAAAAATAATTTTCCCGAAGGTTTCATTCCGTTTGGACTCCGTTTGATATTCCTTTTTCTTCGAAACACTGAAATGGGCAAGAAAACAACAATATGGGTTGGGCCTCCGGTTAATAGGTTAGTCCCAAAAATAATATAAAAGTGTATAATAAAGCCCATAAACATTCAAAACAGATAATAAAATAGCATGAATGCTTCATAAATTATAGATATGTTGGAGACGTATCAATTACCCACGCCCGTATTGATGAGAATCCCGCAATAAGGGGACACGATCTCTGCTTTGACAAGACGTGCCAATGAAGCCGCATCTCGAAATATGAAATGGCAGGCTAAAAAATGGTTCGAAACAATAGCCGGGCAACAACGTGATGTCACGCTACAAAAAGTTGTCAGCAGATTGGACTCGTGGAATGTTATACCCTCTGCGGTTGTGTCTGGATTTTTTTTTTGCAGAGCCGGACTATATTCTTGTGTTCAAAGATTATTTTGGAGTATATGGAGTAGGAACCCGCCTTGCAATGCCGAAGACAATCAGCGCGCCGAACACCTCGTCATTGAAGCCTGGTTCAGGGGCTACTGAGGGAGTCTTGGACTAAGGGGTCCTCGGATGTCCGGCCTGTTGACATGGGCCGGACTATTAGGCTGTGAAGATACAAGACCAAAGACTCTCACCCGTGTCCGGATGGGACTATCCTTGGTGTGGAAGGCAAGCTTGGCGTTCAGATATGAAGATTCCTTTCTCTGTAACCGACTCTGTACAACCCTAGTCCCCTCCAATGTCTATATAAACCGGACGGCTTAGTCCGTAGAGAACAATCATAATCATACAGGCTAGACTTTTAGGGTTTTAGCCATTACGATCTCGTGATAGATCAACTCTTGTAATACTCGTATTCATCAAGATCAATCAAGCAGAAAGTAGGGTATTACCTCCATAGAGAGGGCCCGAACCTGGGTAAACATCATGTCCCCCTCCTCCTATTACCATCGACTTAGATGCATAGTTCGGGACCCCTACCCGAGATCCGCCGGTTTTGACACCGACAGTAGGCATTTATTTATGTGATGCTATGATATTAGTTTGTATTGAACTCATGTTATATTTTTTATTTAGCTTGTATCGAACTCATGGTATGAGTTTTATCGACTTGTGCTCTATGCTATGAGTGATGAACCTATATGGAGCCTATTGTGAGTTTATGTTGTCTTGAATATCTTGTGTATGAGATTTGGTTGTGTTGGTATCATATTGAGGGGGAGCTCTCTTCATGCTTACTCTTTATTTATTTATCGCACATGTTTAGGGGGGGCTCCACAACAAATCCTTTCGACATTCAAAGTTTTTTTTAAAAGTGCATGTGTGTTGTCATCAACTACCAAAAAGGGGGAGATTGAAAGTGCAATCATGCCCTTAATCATATTTTGATGTTGATGACAACATGCATGTTGGAACTAATCATGTTTATCAAGTATACCTCAGGATTATGTCGCAAGGTCTGTGTGTGGATCATGACTACGGACATAAATATATATACATATATCACTCAAGAGCAGAGACACAAGACAAAGACAGAAAGCTTAGGCTCCTTTTTCGGTTTTGTTCTTGAGTATAGGGATCCCGCACTATTAAGAGGGGATCGTTGGATTTCGTAAAAAGAACTTGCTCAAACCCACAAAATTCCCTCACATATCATCTCAAAGTTCTTCCTCTGACTTATGCGCAAATATTGGTATGATTCTAAGATAATGGGTTCAACTATCACCGGACGACCGAAAGTCTATGGACGTCCGGCCTCTCTCGGCCTACCAGGCTTCCGGCTCACCCCGGTTGTCCAGTGCATCTCCACAGAACAGATATTAGCGGAAGACCGATCCCACCGGAGGTCCGGCCAACGGACGTCCGCTCACCTCCGGAATTCTGGTGCACTTCAACAGAACGGTTATTAGCGGATTTCCGACCGCACCGGACGTCCGGGCTCCAGACGACTGGCGCCTTCCGGACGTCCGCTGACTATGAGTCTCATACCTCGTCTGTGCCCCTGGTAGATGTTCCAATGACCAGACGACCGGCGGCCCGGCCGGACGTCTGGTCCAATCTAAGTCACCGGTTGTCCGGTATCTACTGAACGTCTGTCTGCCGATGTGCACTAAGTGGGTAAACAGTCTGTTTTGCACTCACACTATATATAGCCTTCTCCCTCCCACGTGATAAGGTTGACCATTCACTTTGAGCCTTCTAAGAACACATCTCACTCCCTCTCTTGATTCCCCACACCAAATCCTATATCCCCAGGGGATTTGGGAACATTTGAGAGAAGTTCTCGATTCAAGTGATATATCCACTCCTTCTTGTTCTTCTCACCAAAGGAATTCATGATTTGAGCAAGTTCTTGAGCATTTCCCAACGTTCTTGTTACTCTTGGAGGTTGGAGACTCCTAGGTGGTAGGAGTCTTTCAGAGAGGAATCAACCATTGTGATTACCCCCGGAAAAGTTTGTGAGGGTTTGGAGACCACCCCAAGGTCTACCACTAGTGGTTGAGAAACGCCTCCGTGGTGTTGTCTCAAAGGGAGAATAGGGTGAGCCTTCGTGGCGTTGGTGTGCCTTCGTGGTAACATCCACCTCTCTAACGGTGATGTAGCTTCCCTCCAAGGAAGTGAACATCGGCATACATCCTCGTCTCCCGGAGTTGCGGTTATTCCTAACCCTAACTCTCTACTTGTGGTTACTTGTCTCTTAGCACTTACATATATCATATTGTGCTTGCTTACTTACTACTTGGGTTACTTGTTTATCTTTCTTAGCTCTTAGCATCACACTTGCAATTGTTAGGCTCACTTTCATATTGCGCACTATTGCCTAAAATTGCTTAGTAATAATTAAAATTTGTAATTGTACCTATTCACCCCCCCCCTCTAGGGCAATCTCAATCCTTTCAATTGGTATCTGAGCCTCGTGCTCTATTCTTGTGGCTTAACCGCCCTAGAGCGAGATGAACCCCGATGGGACTCCCATTGTTGCAGACCCGAAGAATACGGGTACGGCTTCCACGGACGCCAAGTCCTTCACTTCAGAGGATCTGGAACGAGCTCTTGCTAAGAAAAAGGAGGAGCATGATGCCTCTCTTGAGGCCTTGGTCTAAATGAGGCTAGCCACACTAACCATGGTGCTTGCACCACTTTCTGGTGGTGCGGCCTCGAGGCCAGCTGTGCCTACTCCTTCAATTGGCCAACAACCTCCTAGCAATGAACACTCCAGTGTTCCTTGGCTTTATGCAAGACCTCAAATAGAGAAATCTAAGTTTAACCCTCAAGGAAAACCTCTTTTCTAGAGGAGAAAGTGATTGGTGGAAATGAGAGGAAGAACAAGAAGGAGAACACCAAGAACTCCAAGATCTAGATCCAAGGGGTTCCCCTCACATAGAGGAGAAAGTGATTGGTGGAAATGTGGATCTAGATCTCCTCTCTCCTTTCCCCCCAAAACTAGCAAGAATACTTGGAGGGATTGAGAGATAGCAAGCTCGAAGAAGGTCAACAATGGGGGAAGAACACGAGCTCAAAAGGATAAGGTTCATTGGGGAAGAAGACACCCTTTTATAGGTGTGGGAAAATCCAACCATTATGCTCACAGCCCGCACAGAGCGGTACTACAGCTCATGGGAGTGGTACTACCGCTAGGGCGGTGGAAGCCCTTCGAAAAACAGTAGCGAGGAGGCAAAAGGCCAGTAGAACCACCGGAGTGGTACTACCGCTCGTCCTCACGGTACTACCGCTAGGGGTAGTGTGACTACCGCTAAGGGTACCGGTACTACTGCTTGCGAGCGGTATTAAAAAAATACATCCGTGCCTACCACCGCTGGACTTGTGACGAGTTTTTGGTCCGGAGCAGAAGTAGCCACAGAAGTAGTCGCGGTAGTACCGCTCCAAGCAGTAGTACCGCTCCCAAGAGTGGTAGTAAAAAAAATTACATCCCCTCCAAGCGGTAGTACCGCTCCCATGAGCGGTAGTACCGCTGCAGCTTTTTTAAGGACACCAAAATTGACACAACTTCTGCAAACGGACTCCGAATTCAATGAAACCAAGTTTGTTGGAAAGCTAGAGACAAGGGCTAACACAATATTGATAGAAATAACAATAAGAATGAAATTATAAAAGGCCCATAAGAAAATGGTGAGAACCCTTCCTCGAATAAGACCGGTAAAACCTCCAACATCAAAAACGCAGTAGAAGAAGCATGTGAACTCCGTATTCGATGAACTCAAGCTTGTCAAGAAGATGACCATAAGCTCCAAATCTCACAAGGAGAAAACCAAACAAGAAACAAGAAATATGATGCAAGGATGCAATGGTTTGAGCTCTCTACGAATGATATGATCAAGCTACGCATCGAGAGCCCCCCTTGATAGTATGACAATCGATCATATAACCTGGTCTCCCAACTACCACCATGAGACCGGTAAAATAGAAAACCTATCAAGGGAAAACCTTTGCCTTGAAAATGGTCCACTTGATCTAGATGATGACGATCTTGAGTCCCTCAAGTTGGACCACCTTTCTTGATTGCGTTGGCTCGATGAAGACTAGTTGATTGCTCCCCCATACTCCACTATGGGTGAGCCACTCTTCCGCACAGCTTCACTAGTCCATTGTCACCACTATGGACGGCAAGCTTCAAGCACTTGATATCTTCGTGATGCTCCACTTGAACTTGCACACGGCAATCTTGATGACGATCACCACTTGATATCATCCTCTCCATGGGTTGTATGATGTCTTTCTCTTGATGCAAGGCCATGTACACATACCTAACCCTAGATAGTACTCTCACATAGACCATGGGTTAGTACACAAAGCGTAATGGACAATGCTTACCATACCATGGGATCTCTTGATCCCTCTCGGTACATCTTCTACGCTTTGTGAGTTGATCAACTTGATTCACTCTTGACTTAGTCTTGATCAACCTTGAATCTTTCCAACTCTCTTCATTTGGATGATGTCTTGAAGATAAACATCAATCATCACACAATCTTCTTCTTCAAGACATGCTTGCAATAAGCTCAACACTCACATGACCAATTTTTGGATAATTCCTTAATAGCACCTTGGTCAACTCATAAACTCCTTGAAACCAACACATGGACTTCAAGAAATGTCTATGGAAAAATCCTTCAAATATAACTCAATGCAACCATTAGTCCATAGAGAAGTCATCAATTACCAAAACCACACATGAGGGCACCGCATGTCCTTTCACCCGCTCATGGAATCATTGTTGCCATCCTCCATCACCAACCCGAGTTCCACCCCACAACCGGCCACAATGCCCCATCAGGTTGTCTCCATCGAAGGAGCAGGAGGCCAACAGGGACCCATGTGAGAGCTCTCGGTGTTCTCCTCGTCTCCTCCTTATCAACTGCCCACGAGCGGGAGCCGAGTCATACGTCTCCAACATATCTATACTTTATTAAGTATTCATGTTATGTTTACAACAATTTTATATGGTTTTGATATATGATTTGAATGGAAGTAACATGGACTAACGTTGTTTTCAGCAGAACTACCGCAGTGTTGTTTTTGTGCAGAAATAAAAGTTCTCGGATTGACCCCAATTTTTTTGATGATTTTTTTGGAACAAAAGATACCCCCGAAGCTACGTGGGAGGACCAGAAGAGCCACAAGGTGGCCACAAGGCACCTAGGGGTGCCCGGGGGTGATGGTGCCCAAGTGTCTTGTGGGCCCATCGTAACTCCTTTTTGCGTGATTCCAACTCTAAAAAATCTTATAAATAGGGAAACCCCTGAAAGTTAACCTAGAACTCCCGCTCTGCCACCGCAAGCCTCTGCACCAAAGAGACCCCATCTAGAGCCTTGTTTCGGCACCCTGCCAGAGGGGGAAATCATCACCGGAGGCCATCTTCATCATCCCGGCGGCCACCATGACGAGGAGGGAGTAGTTCAACCTCGGGGCTGAGGGTATGTACTAGTAGCTATGTGTTTGATCTCTCTCTCTCTCTCTCTCGTGTTCTTGATTTGGCACTATCTTGACGTACTGCGAGCTTTTTAAGATAGTTGGATCATACGGTGTTTCTCCCTCTCTATCTTGTTGTGATGAATTGAGTTTTTACCTTTGAGGTTTCATTATTATCGGATTGAATACTTTTATGGATTTGAGAACACTTGATGTATCTATTGCATGTGGATACCCGTGTTGACAATGGGGTGTTCTATTGATTCACTTGATGTGTGTTTTTGGTACTCAACTTGCGGATTCCCGTGGTGACATTGGGGTAATCTATGCATAAGGGTTGATACGCGTTTTCGTCCTACTTTCTCCGGTAGAAATCTTGGGGCACTCTTTGATGTTCTTTGTGTTGGATTGACTGTTATGAATCTAAAGTTGTTTGATGCATATCGTATAATTGACTTACGAATACTTGTGGTGACATTGGAGTATCTAGGTGACATTAGAGTTGGTTGATGTGTATCATATGGTGTTATTTTAGTACGAACTCTGGGGCTGTTTGTGACACTTATAAAAATAGCTCAACAGATTGATCGGAAAGGATAACTTTAAGGTGGTTTCGTACCCTACAAACAATTTCATCTTATGTTCTCTGGTAGATAAGGACTTTGGATTGACTCTTTGTCGCACATTGAGGAATTGTTATATGATTCAATTATGTTAGCACTCTTGAGAGATTGCTATTGAAAGTATGAACCCTAGGCCTTGTTTTTAAGCATTGCAATACCGTTTGTGCTCCGTTTCACTACTTGTTACCTTGCTGTTTTTGTATTTTCAGATTACAAAAACCTATATTTACTATCCATACTACACTTGTATAACCATCTCTTCGCCGAACTAGTGCACCTTTACAATTTACCATTGTATTGTGTGTGTTGGGGACACAAGACATTTCTTGTATTTGATTGCAGGGTTGTTTGAGAGAGACCATCTTCATCCTACGCCTCCCATGAATTGATAAACCTTAGGTCATCCACTTGAGAGAAATTTGTTGTTGTCCTACAAAACTATGCGCTTGGAGGCCCAACACGAGTCTACAAGAATAAGTTGTGTAGTAGACATCAAGCTCTTTTCTGGCGCCGTTGCCAGGGAGGTGTGTGCTTGAAGGTGTATCTTTAGATCTTGCAATTGAATCTTTTAGTTTATTGTTTATCTCTATTTTGGTTTATAAAAGTAAACTACAAGAATATAGAATTGAGGTTGCCTCATATGCTTCATCTTTATAGTGTCCTTCTTGAAAATGATGGATCAGAAAATTGTGCTCAGTTGTTAGATGAAGAATTACATAAAATGTTGGGCATACAATCTTTGAATGATAAGCATGATTGCAATGTTGTTACTATGAGTTCTATGATATTCAAAATACTAATTATGATTGCACTAGTCATGATAAAAGGGTTTTTTACAAGCATGTCAATTTTTGTGGAGTGCATAAACTTTGTGAAGACATGCCTTATAGTGACGATAGATTTTGTAAGAAGCATAAACATGATAAAACCAATTGATGGCTTAAAGTGATAGATGTATTTGCTACAAAATTATGCTCTCTTCATCCATTACTTGTGAACTTTGCAATAGGGTTGGTCATCTTAATTTCCAGTGCATACTTTTTCATGATCGAATCGTGGCCAAATATTGCAATAACTTGATCACCCCTGAACTTTAAAATGGAATTTTTTTATTTTTGGGGTGTGAGGAATTGTCACATAAAAATAGTTGGTTCGAAGCATTCATATTCACAGACTATACTGAAACTAGTCTACAGGAAATCTGTATGTTTTGTGTGGTAAATTGGAATGAGAATGCTTATATTTTCAACTATAGAAAGACGGGAAAACCGATACAATATATAAAAGGAATACTAATGAAAGGGTAAAGGTTTCCACTTTCCCTCCTATTGTCTCTCCTGATGAAACAGGTGACAAGAAGGAGCTTACTATCCAACCAATCTCATCAATGAGAAGCTCGGAAAAATTGATTAAACCAACGCATGATGTGGTGGAGAAGAAGAATAAGAAAAGAAGGAGAAGCAAAGGTAAAAAGGTACCCCTCCCAAATGATGTTGCTCCTATTATTGTTGTGCCTCATGAGAATGAATCAAAAATAATTGTGAAAGAGTTTTTTTATGACTCTTTGTTAGAGGAAGAAGAAGATGATGATGATTTGAAGATGGTATTGGTCGTCATCATTCGAGAGGAAGAGGGGATGAGACCGCGACATGGAAACTCACGATCCTTGTGCAAGCTTAGAGGGAATGATGTTGGCACAATTGGAGCAAGTCACTAATGAAGTGTACCATGACGGTTCAAGTTCTTGCGTATGGAATTGCGACTAGACACATTGTGACATTGATGAGTACATTTGCATTTAGGAAGATACCATCATTAAGTGTATGAATACATATTGTGATAGATCATGAAAACATGTGTAATCTTGTACAACATGATCATCGAGGATGAGAGAGGATCGCCAAAGCACTATAACTTCGATTACAACTAATGGGTACATTTGTACATGTGAAGTCGGAACATCGAGCAAACATGATCAAGTGATCGTAGTTTATCGCATGGCTGAAAACTGAGAAGCTCATCACCAACTCCAAGATGATCTTGTTGAGCACTTGTAGCAAATTCATAGTTCATAACTATTGTGCTTTCATGTTTTATTTTAATTACTACTTCATCTAGACCATGTGTGTGTTTGAATTTGAATATTTAGATTTGAAAATATTGAACTTAAAATGTTCCTGAAATATGTGCATTAGAAATATAATGCTTTGTATTAATCTGTTGTGTAAATGTAGTTAAAAATGGGGGTTTTATGCAAAAGGATAGAAGAAATATTGAAGATAAAATTATAGATAGTCAAATTTTGAAGGAAGGGCTAAAAAAGAATAGCTCTATCCTTTATTTAATATTTAATAATATTAATAATGTACAATTAAATAATAATGAGAATACTAATAATTAGAACCTAATTAAGGTAGTAGGACTAATCTATGTAGTATATGATGAGAAGTAATACTATAAAACTAAAATAAAGACCTCTATTTCAGAACTCTGAGACAGAATATTATGTTTTCTTTCTTAATCTTTACTTAATATTTTACATTTAAAGTGGATTAATTTACATAATGTATCGACAAACAAAGTAATATATACTTAAAACAAAGTAGGAATTCGCAAAATGGATAAAATCATTGCATTTATAGGCGCAACAAAGTTAGGCCCTCAAATTTTGAGGAGTTAAGTTTGATGCGGTGGTCTGAGAAGTTAAGTTTTAGGGGAAGGGTTAGAGATGCTCTCATGCATGCTAGTTCTAGCTCAAAGCCAACTGAACTGTATACCAACAACTAACTCAGAATTAGCAACCTAGAACCGAGCACATGGCAACACTCGAGGAGCCAGATGACAATGTGATGCACTGGAAGTTTCTTTAGACACCCCTATAGTTGTAGGTGTTGTGTGTTGTCCTACGAAGCAACCAAAGGATGAGTGAATCATAAGTCCGTTCTCGAAAACAATGCTAACCAAACATAACTAGTGCAATATAAATAAAGTTGGTTGATGCTATAAGAATCTGGTAGTAGAAAAATTGTTGATAAAACAAATAGCAAAGAAAAGTCACCTGATACATGCTAGACCAATATGTAAAAATACATTTTCTAGGGAGTATGTAACAATATATTTTTAGGGAATATGTAACAATGCCTAAAAGAGATGGAAATATGTAACAAAGCCCATAGATTTCCATGCCAAATTATTGTAGTCAAGTTAAGTGAACAATGCCATAAAATATTATTTTTTAATAGATAAGGTCAGATCATAGACTATGGCAACTATCGAGTTTAGAAAAACTTCTCTTTCAACATATACATTATATTTGAAATATTTATTTCAAGACTATTTGGAAATTTTATGCACCACCATGGTTCAGATAAAATATTTGGATTTATTTATAACTAAACTAGAGATAATATCAAATAAATAGAACACAAGAAGGAGGTATCAAACTCTGTGGTTAATAGCCACAAGCTCTGGCCAACTGAGTTATTCTGGCATTCTTCATGTTATTTCATTTTTTAACCAGCAACTAGATTTGTCAACTCAACTAGAAGGCCACCACACATAATTTTACCAACCTCAAATACCTATGTCATGGTGTGTGTGTGTGTGTGTGTTGTGGTGAAATGTTCAATGGTCCCAAAACATGGTCAGTATCGAGACGAGGCCTTTTCTGCTCGTTCCAATATTAGCGAGTTCTTCGCCTTTTAGTTTAAAAATAATAATGATGGAATACTTGTCTCTCATGTTGACAAATGACGTACCAACAAGTTGTAGATAAGTATGAATTATAAGGTTGTTCGTTAATGACAAACTTCTCTTGGTGGTGAGATCAATTAGTGGTTATGGCACCTTTGATACATCCATTTTTCATCACAATTTTTCAGTATAAATTACTCCTTATTAACCATATTTTGCACATTATCATACCATTATTAGGTATTTTCCTCTCAATTTTCATGTTGCAACGGATGAGGGGAATTGCAGAAAAAGCTTCCAAAAGCACCAAACTTAAGTCCAATGGAGAAAGTAAATTTCTAGAGCCCTAAAGTCTCAAGAAAAAAATATTGTCAGTTTATCACCAGAAGAGAGCCAAGGGGGCTAGACCCCAGCCGAGGGGGTGCCTGTGGGGCCCATGCAACCCTAGCTTGTGACCTAGGCTAGGTCGCGAGCGAGGGGTGTGTGGGACCCACATGGCATCTATCCGGCTCCGTACGTCACCCTTGGTCCTATTTTATCCTAAAACTAATGGAAAGATTTATCAGAGATTTTTCTGCTTCAGGCAGAACCTGAGTGGAGAACTTCTTTCCTACCAGGCTGATCAGTCGGGATCCTTAACCTTTGATTTGGGAAATTGAAGCCCTCATCGGCACCATCATCATCTTCACCAACACCATCTCCATCATCACCTCCATCTTCCCTCTTTCCAATCTATCAACTATTACCTCATATCTGTTGCCGAGATCACTTCTTTGTGTTAATTGTTGTCTAGTAGTTGATGCTTAGTGGTTATTGGTGAAAGATTTGTATGTTTAGATTGTTATCCATATCATTACCCCACCGATCATGATAAATATGATGTCTTGTAAATACTAGTTCGTTACGTTCTCGAGGATTTGGGAGAAACCTTGTTGCTAGTAAACATGTGCAATTGAGTAAACTTTAATGTTTTAATATTATGTTGTGGTATAATTCTCAAGTGATGATGTGAACGTCGGTTGTATATCACTTCACCTTTATGGGCCTAGGGGAGAGTATTATGTGATAAGTTTTCGTAGGATGGATGGTTGGAGTGGCAGAAATTACCATGTCCTGATTTTTTGAATTATTACATAAGGAGTAGTTGGGACCCCAAAGGTTAATGCTATGCTTAGATGCTATCTTAACTATTCTTTTGTATTTGTGGAGGTTTGCATGGAGGGTATAATCATAAATATGTATTTTTATTCTAGTAAGAACAATACATAAGCGTAGGCTCCACCGCACAACATTTATCAAGGCAATTAAAGTTAAAGTTAGTGGAACTAGGTGAAAATCCCATTGTCCTCGAGAATGATTTGATCCTTATAAGTAACACTCATGGCTTGTCCTTAGCACAATTAAGTACTAGGACACTTCTTGCACCATTATACTTTTGTTGCAAATTACATTCTTGCAGTTGCTCTCTTGGTCAAACAAACAATCAAATAGTTTTTGCAACTTTTAAAGAAATTCCTTGCTATTTTCCATCAACCAATTCCTCCTGCTCTTCATTGGGTTCAACACTCTTATAAAATAAATCTACAATTGGTCACCTACACTTGTGGGTTGTCAAGACTCTTTTCCGACGCTGTTATCGGAGAGTGCAACGCTCTTGGTAAGTGAAAATTGGCAAGGGAAACATTTACCGTGCTTGTTGTTTTTATCTGATTATGAATGGACCACAATCAAGTAGGGAAGCTCATGGGATCATTGTATTAACTAATGGAGGAGATATTACGTCATGGCTACTACTATGAACCCGTAGTCCAAGGGATGGACTACTCACACATTATCCCGGGAGCAGCAATCTTGATGAAGATGATGACGATGATGATTTCCCCTTCCGAGAGAGCATCGAATTGGATTGCCTTGTAATGCCTCACAACGGGGTGGAAAATTGTGAATTAAATCCGAGAAGGGTTTTGGGTGTACATAAGCCATTGGGGCGAAGAGGTGGCAGAGGAGATGCATGTGGGACCCACACCCCCTCAACACATGTCCTAGGCCTAGGGCGCATGGGCCAGGCGAGTGTATTCGTCCCAAGTCTCCTAAAACAGGTTCCACGGGCATGAACTGGGTAAATCACCATGTCAGCCTCATCATCAACGAGATCTCTTGGGGCACGACCCTACTTCTATTCCTCGTACGTAAATCATAAGATCGACTATGCACTAATCGTCGACATGTGGGCGCTAGGGATCCCTATTCACTCTTAAATAGGTTTATCCATGCCCACAGGGTATATACCTCTCACAGTCCAACATTACCCATCGACAAGCCTCTCACACAATATAGTGGTGAATCAAAATGGTTCGAGGCTAGTCTGCAATTCAAATAGCAGGTTGATGAACAAGAGTTGTCAGCTTTGTTTGGGTTTTGCTAGGTGATAGATCTAAAGATTATTGGGAGCAATTCTTGTTAATAATCCATTATTATTGGATAGATATAGAAGTTTTGTCATAATGCTTGCCGATACTCATAAAACGATGTACCATTTGAGTTGCTTGTGATTACTATATCTAAAACGAGTTGGATGAGCAATTCAGAAATAACCTTTGTGGATAAGGGTTTTTCTAGTAGTGCCCCATCTTGGGTCCCTAGTCTTGGCACAGGGATGACATAATTGGGCATCGTCGAAATGGCCGCTTCGGTAGGGGACGGGGAATTTCAATATATATGCGTTTAATTTTCTATACCTGTTAACTTCTAATGGGATTTATTTCAATAAAAATATAATAATTGCTAATGGATAGAGGGAGACATGGAATTTTTAATATAAGGATGATAAGTTAATACATTCAGAGTACATAAAAGTTACGTGTCTGAACAAAACATGAACTATAGTACATAAATCATTAATGAACCAAAAGCTTGAAAGTACAAGGCCGGGAGATGCAACATTTTTTGGTTTTCTTGACAAAATTATAGATGGCAAGCGGCACAGCTGCATTCTACTACGAACAATAAGTAGACACGGTGATATTTGTGCAATCGCCAGTAATTGCCTGAAAGAGGGGAAAGATGATGTCGTTAACTATTTTTGTGATGGGAATAATTAATGTAGGGTATTAAATAACATAAGGGAACTAAGTTTTTCCTTTTAAAAGTGTCTGCCTAAAAAGTTGCTCGTGTGAGAAATTTCCCATAATGAAACAACTACACCCAAAAAACGGAACTTCACGTATCATAATTAGTGCCTTCAATATCAGGTAAGAAAAACTCACATGTTCCTTTTCATCATCGGATTGCAATTTTTATCCAATTCTAGTAATTGAGTCTAGTGTCGCCCTTAAAACTACATCGTCTTTGCTTGAGTTTTTGTAGTATTTATTTGTAGCTTTTGTAGACTTGCCAGATTGTTCCTTCCTGCGGGTAAAAAAATAAAAAAAATAGTGGTACTTCATGGGCCAATGATCAGTTTAATAGTAATTAAGCTTATGTTTGCTAGTAAAAACATACATCCACTAAGGTATTCTATTTTAAAACTTATGTCTCTATTTTATGGTGGGGACAACTTTAGTGACCTCCAAATGGTTGGATCACCCCAAGAATACAAGAACGACCCATGTATTATGACATATATTTTCTTTGGCTGAAGAACATCTATATGGTTTTAGGCCCCGTCTAGAATAAAAGGAAAAGCGTAGAGACATTGAAAGTATAAATTCATATTGAAAAATTGCTACGATCTTGTATTGTGCTCATCAGGATTCCTATGAAATCAAGTAAAGGTAAATCCATAAGTATTTAGGAGGAAAATAAACATGAGGGTTTTCTCTTATTTATTTTCCTTCATGCCTAGAATCCATATGTTTTTCCTTTGTGTGTCGGAAGTTTGGAACGGCGGTGAAGTATATTCATGACTTCTTACATGGCATCTCATTTTCTATGCGTTTTCAGAATTTATCTTGGGTAAGTCGGTTTTCTGGGTCATTGGACTAAGATCCAACAGCCCGTTCTTCTTTCTCCTTTCTCCAGCTTTCTTCCTTGTCCAACCGTTTCTCCTCCCACAAAATCGACGAATCCAAATTGTAAATTCAGTAAACTTAAATGTAGCTATTGTGGTGTTTTTAAGATCACTGCTTTCTACATTTGACTTAGCTTTTGATTTTCTTGTCAATTTTTTCTGACTGACAACAGGTTAACGAGATCTTAACGATAAATTGAGCTACACTTCTTTTGTATATATAAAACATATAAATAAATATAAAAGGCATCGGTTTCATCGTAAGCGCAATAGCCAATAGGGTGTCCAATTCTCTGAATCTAACAACTGCGCAATTTTTCTTCCTGATGAAAGGCAGTAGTAGCGCGCGCACACACAGATGGTGAATAACATAGCTTTTCCAGAAGAAAAAAAATAGGTCTGTCTAGGACACAACTATGTCACATCTAAGCTGATGTCCACCTTATTTGTGGTCTATTTTTTTGTTCTAATTTTTTTTATTGCTGCATTATATATTTGTGGTAGCTTAGATGTGACATCCTTAAAAAACATTTAGATGTGAATTAGACAAACTAAAACAATCACCTGTTGCTGCCCCCGGTCGCCACCTCTGGCTGAACCTGCTCCGCCACCGGAAGCCGGACAAGGGGGCTCTGACCCATCCTTGCTCCTTCCTTCTTCTTCTCTCTGTGTGTGTATGTGTGTGTGTGACCCGCTTGCTGTTTGCAGCCTTGGGAGCGCTGCAGGATGCAGCTGTATTTAAAGAACTGTATCCGGGTACAAAATTACGGATTAGGTGTATGTGCTTTTTGGTTTATCTTGATTACCGTTTTTACGCTTTTTTGAAGGCATGAAGTGTGCCGCTTCACAACTGTCATTTGTGAAAGCATGGCCATTTGCCTCTTGGTCTTTACCCTGACGTAGGAGCGGTTTCAGACTTCTATTCTGTACCGTCAAGTTGAGCTTGCTGACTGCCACTAGTACTATATATACAAATGGTTTTCAGGAAAGCTGCACTTTGTAAATTATCCAAGTTCCAAGGAAAAGGAATTCTCAACCTTCTACCGGACTACTGTCCCCTTCCGACTCTAAATTCGATGTAGGTTATTCAGGTTTTTAGTACATAGTGGTTGGAAATTTCTGTTTTCTTGCATGGTTGCTTTCCACTATACGGTACGGCAGGCCTATTATGTCGCCAACATATCCGAGTGTGAAGGCCTCTTTGGTTTGAAAAAACTCCAAAATTTGTTCAAAATGTTAGACCGTCAACTTCAGTTCCATGCGATTAATTAATTAACCCTACGACGTAAAGTAGGGGGCAATGTACTTCAACCCAAAAAAGCATCCAGAGTTTGGCGTTCAACTCTCAATACCACATAATTTATGCCCATGAGGCTGGTAGGTCCAAAGTTGTTTTTGACCATTCTGAATGGTTTCATGCCGACGTATGTGTGGATCATCTGGACTTCGTCTGTTGATCGATGCGTACAGTGGCGTAGCAAGGTTGAGGACACGCCCCCGGGCCAACAGCTTAATAGCGTTCATCCAGCTATAATTGTTAGAAATGAAAGAGGGATTTGGTGGAATATTTGTTGTATTGCTTGAGCCTCGTGGGCATATATATAGGGGTACATGATCTACTTGGAGTACAAGACAAGTCAGAATATTCCTAGTCTATCCTATGTTTCCAATCTAATCAATATACTCAACATCCCCCCGCGGTCACAACGGTAGCGACGTAGACGGCGAGACTGGAGAAGAATCCGAAGGCAAGCCGACGGACACCACCCCACTATCTCAACGGCCGATGCATCGCGTAATCATGGCTGGAGTGAAAACCGGTGATGTTGCTCAAGCAAGGCGGTAGCCCTTTGTGTCGTTTGTCGAAGTAGCCAAGAGCGTAGGTGGTGTAGCTGTGGTCGAGGTTCCCGTGCGAAGAACGCCGTGGTCGATGTCGAGTCGGGGTAGCCGGTGTCGAGGAAGTCGTCTGGAGCCACCGGTGCAAGGAGGTGCCGTGTTAGTCATGGGCGCAGTGATGTCGAAGTAGTGGTGCGTCGGGAAGAAGACGATGTTGACGAGGCGTCGCGCCGAGTTTGCCAAACCCGGAAACACATCGTAGACGAAGGCACACGTCGGTGTTGCCAGCATCGGGCATGTGTAGACGGACGAAGACGAAGTTGTCGAAGCGCCGCACCAGGCTTCCCGGGCCCGGGGACACGTCATGGTCGAAGGCACGTATCGGTGTTCCCAGCACCGGGCATGCGTAGATGAGGGACCTGCACAAGCTGTATGTCATGTCGAGGAGTAGGAGGGGCCAGCAGAGAAGGAGACTCAACGACGGTTGTGGCGCCAATCAGTGTGGGGTCGATGTCACCAATGGTGGTAGGAGTAGACGAAGTGGTCGGGGAAGATGACGGCGACGCTGGCGACGGGCTGGTGCTGGACGAAGAAGAAGGAGGTGGACGGGCGGCGGCGGCTACAGGGGTAGTGGCGGTGGCGGCGGAAGAAGAGCGGCGGCAGCAGCGGCTAGGTTAGGAGCACGGCTGCGATGCTCGAAGTAGGCGAGGAACCCGACAGCATGACGAAGACCGGCGCGAACGGTAGCGTTCCGGCGCCAAGGGAGTTGGCGCGGCGCAAACCACGAGAAGTAAACGCGTGGGGACGGCGGAGTAGATCGCGGGCCGCGGCGCTATGGCCCAAAGGGGCTACGCAGCGGCAGCAGGCGGGTCGGGGCGACGGCGGGAACCGCGGACCGCGGCGCTACGGCTGATACATCTCCAACGTATCTATAATTTTTTATTGTTTCATGCTATTATATTAACTGTTTTGGATGTTTTATATGCATTAATATGCTACTTTCTATGATTTTTTGGACTAAACAATTAACCTAGAGCCCAGTGTCAATTTCTGTTTCTTTTTTGAATTTCGCAGAAATGCAATACCAAATGGAGTCCAAACAGAATAAAATTTTCACGATGATTTTTCTTGGACCAGAAGACATCCAGAGGACTTGGAGTGCAAGTCAGAGAAGCCACGAGGCGGCCACAAGGACGGAGGGCGCGCCCAGGGGGGTAGGGCGTGCCCCCACCCTTGTGGGCCCCTCGTGACTCCACCGACCTATTTCTTCCACCTATATATTCTCATATACCCCAAAACCTATCAGGGGAGCCACGGAAACACTTTTCCACCGCCGCAACCTTCTGTACCCGTGAGATCCCATCTAGGGGCCTTTTCCGACGTCCTGCCGGATGGGGATTCGATCACGGAGGGCTTCTACATCAATACCATTGCCCCTCCAATGAAGCATGAGTAGTTTACCACAGACCTACGGGTACATAGCTAGTAGCTAGATGTTTTCTTCTCTCTCTTTGATTCTCAATACCATCACTAGTAGAAAAAAGACCTATTGTCCCGGTTTGTGAGGGCCATTTGTCCTAGTTTTTGAACCGGGACTAAAGTATCGGTACTAATGCCCTAAACCTTTAGTCCCGGTTCTTGCATAAACCGGGACAGATGGGCCTCCACATCGCTGGTGCGGCGAGCCCAGGCAGGAGGCCCTTTGGTCCCGGTTGGTGGCACCAACCGGGACCAATAGGCATCCACGCGTCAGCATTTCAAGTGCTGGGTTTTTTGTTTTCTTAGGGGGGGTGGTTTTGGAGGGTTAATTTAGGTGTTTCATATATTGTGTTAGCTAGCTAATTAATAGAGATAAGTGTCATCTCTTATCTCCGTACTTGGTTGATGCTACGTACTATACGTATAGAGAGGACTAGACACGCTAGCTAGTAAGCAAATGAAGGAAACAGAAGATCGTCATGAACAGATGCATACAAAGAGAAGTGATATCGACCACCTCTCATTCTCTGAGAGATTGGTTGAACAGCAAGTTCTCGTATATCTATCCGACGCTACTGGCTACATATATACAATATAAGTATCTCTTACAATATAATCTCCTAATTAAAAACGAACTGATCAGGGTCCACATGGTATTCTCCGTTTTTAGCGATCACGTGGTCAAGAAAGAATGTCCCCAATTCCTCTTGAATTCCTCGCATACAATCTGGTGGTAGGAGTTCATCCCGCATATATATATATATATATATGAATAAATGAAACTCAACACAAATAATGGTAATAAAATAAAATTATGCATATTATTATTTACGCACTTCATATTGTTTGTCAGAGTAGCCCCGCTCACAGGTCGTGTGGCGGATGGACTCGCAAATGTAGTATCCACAGTAATCATTTCCTTGTTCCTGCCACAACCACTTTACAAGAAATAGAGGTCAATCAAACTGATAATTTAGCAAGCATGCTAAATGGTATTGATGAAACTAGCGCTTGAATCACTAGGAGATGCATGGAACATGCTACTATAGTACTTACTTTCGGGTGTCTAAATTGCAGCTTCTTCGGTAGTCCCGGAGTTTTTGAGGTGATTTTTTTCCAAACCCTGCCAGACAAAGAAAACAATTACTTGATATCAGGAAATGAACAAAGGTGCCGATATGGTGCGATAATGATCGATTTAACTTACTTCTCTAGAATTTCAGTCATGTCTGCATACTCCTTGGGATCTTTTCGTCTCGAGTTTAAGACGGTTACTGGTCCCTGCTCAAGCTTAATCTCTGGGAGAATATAGTGGAACCTGCGCACGCATGCATAACTCATCAATTACATTACTATAACCTCGACTAATAAGGGAAACCGAATATGCACAAGACAGTAACACTCACTTGAATTCATAAGGGAAGAGTATTATAGCTTTGTTTTGATTTAATACAAACGATAGTAGCATCTTGGCCTCGGTATCTTTGGCCTGAAATTCAACCATATATGCATCTATGAGATTTGTGTTAATGAACCAAATATCACCGATTTGTCTTTTCTTCAATTCGGCGATCTTCAATCTGCATAATATAGTGAGGATAATTAAAAATACATGCAATGAAAGAGCTGACCTATATACAGAGACTTAATGACAGAAGTAGTACTACTTACAGGCAGTATAAAGTGATCATCAATTTATCGAGGGCCTTTAGATTGAAAAACGCGAAGAACTCCTCAAATGGAACATTCAACAGTTCAATTCCAACGAGGTCATGCTCCTCTCTAACTCTCAGCGTCAAAATATTCCTCCCCCCCCCCCAGACTCTCTGCAGGTTTTCATGTACCAATCATGGAATCTTCGCATCATCGTTGTTTGAGATCTTTCATCTTTGATGAGAGGCTTCCCGTACACGTATTTGTGTTCGTCCACCTCCAAGAAATCGAAATGTGCATCGTCGGGCAGGTAATCTCCAAGATTGTTATAACCGGGCACCATTGTCCCGCCCGAAACATTAGCGACGATGCTAGACACCTGGAGCGGGGGCAACGATTGGTTCGCTTGTTCGCCGAGCTGGGCAACTTTTTTCCCAGCTCGTCGTTGACCACTGATAGTACTTCCCGACTGCGACGCTTCCACAAATGACTTTGTAAGAATGCGCTCATAGTTGCCTTTTGCCGGAGACTTTGGCGGTTTCTTCAGGGCAGCCAGAGTACGCTTCACTTTTACCGGATCTATCTGCTCCTCCAGAGGTGGATGTTTCTTTGCTTTCACCCCTTCAAAGAAGTTCTTCACTTCAGCTTGCACGATCTGCGTGTTTTCCTCCACGGTCCTCTCGTATGGTAACTTCTCTGGAGTCTTGAGAGAAGGACCGTATTTGAATTGCCTCCCAGCTCTGGCTGTGCTGCTAGACGCCGGAGCAGACAGAGCGGCTGTGGCTGTCTTTCCTTTTTACAAGGCGGAGGAGAAGGACTACGACGCGCCAGAGCAGCCGGAGCGACGGTGGGTCTCTTGATCCGCCCTTGTTGACGAGGCGGGGAAGGAGGCTGGCTGCTCGGGGGCGCCGGCGCAGGCGGAGAAGGAGGCGGAGTGCCTCCACGCGTCGGAGAAGGAGGCTGAGTGCCTGGATCACTCATCGGAGGAGGAGGCGGAGGAGGAGGCGGATTGCCCTGACTCGCCGGAGGAGGAGGAGGAGGCGGAGACGTCTAGTTCGGAAGGTTGATGAGCTCCTTCCGCCATAGGCATGGAGTCTTCAGAGAAGAACCCAGCCGAATCTCCCCTTCACCCGTAGGGTGGTCAAGCTGAAGGTCCTCAAATCCGACCATTATTTGATCAACCATCACCCTAGCATATCCTTCTGGAATCGGCTGGCCGTGGTAGGTTGCGCCAGGTTCATTAGGTATAATAGAGCCAACAGTTGCCTTGACTTTCAATGTCATCCATCGCGTCATAAGGTGGCAATGTTGAGACTCCGTGATAGCATCCACGGGGTAGCTAGGATCCGTGAAGACAGGCTCCAGCTGCTGAGTCTGCTTGGTGGAAGCCATGTTGCATCTCCGCTGAGATGGCGGGGTAGCTTCAGGGGAAGATTCAGCAGGTCGTTTGCTGCGATCTACTTCTCGTTCCTCTAGCCCTTGTACCCTTTCGTGCAGCGCCTGCAGTTGGCTATGCTCCACTTTCTTCCTCCTCTCCTGGGTTTTGTAACCCCCTGCGTCCTAAAAGCCAGCCTTCCACGGAACGGAGCCTGGCGTGCCTCATGTCCGTCCAGGGTGCTCAGGATTCCCGAGGACCATTGTGAGTTCGTCCTTCTCTCTGTCTGGGACGAACGACCCTTGCTGCACTTTCTCGATATACTCCTGAAGCCTTGTGACGGGTATTCACAGTTGCTCTTCCTTCCAAATGCACTTCCCTGTTACAGGGTCCAAGGTTCCGCCAACCCCGAAGAACCAAGTCCGGCAACGGTCTGGCCAGTTCAATGTCTCTGGTTCGACCCCTTTAGCAATCAGGTCATTCTCAACCTTGTCCCACAAAGGTCGGGCTTTGAGGTAGCCACCTGACCCCGTGCGATGGTGATGCTTCTTCTTCGCAGCATTTTTCTTGTTTATCGCTCACATCTTCTTACTCTTTTCCGATGTCTTATGGGTCACAAATGCGGGCCAGTGATCTCTAATCTTCTCATACTTTCCGGTGAATTCTGGTGTCTTTTCTTCATCGACAAACTCTATTTTCAGCTCATTCTTCCACCTCCTGAATAGTTCTGCCATCTTCTTAAGAGCATGAGACTTGATCAATTGTTCTTTAACTGGCTTCTCCGGATCATCCTCTGGCGGTAGGGTGAAATTTGCCTTAAGCGATGTCCAAAGATCTTGTTTCTGCATATCAGAGACATAAGACACCTCAGGGTCTTCCTTCTTAGGCTTTAACCATTGTTGGATACTGATCGGGATCTTGTCCCTAACAATAACCCGCACTGAGCATGAAATGCATCCCTTGTCCGGATGGGTTCAATCGGCTTGCCATCACGCGCGATTGCTGTGATCTCAAACCTTTCATCCGAGCGCAACTTTTTCTTCGGGCCTCGTTTCTTTACCGAAGTTGTGCTCGATCCGGAGGGCTAGAGAAAAGAAGAAAGACGAGAGTTAATTAATATGTGTACATAGGAAAACAATGAATGCATCAATTAGCTAGTCAGCACAGGCTTAACTAATATATATACCTGGCCGGACTCGGTTCGGTCACCGGAGCCGTCATGACGGTCTACTTCTTCTTGTACCGGCATTGGGTCACCAGAGCCATCATAACCATAACCTTCTTCTTCACTACCCTGTCCTTCCAGACCATCGGTGTCGTTGAGAAACGACGCAATGACATCACTTCCTTTTGCGATTATGTCCCCCAACATCTCTTCTGTTTCTTCATCTCGGGGGTGCTCCATAGTTTCTGCAAATATTTACAACATGGCAATTATTATTCAAACATGATTACTGGATATATTGGTGGCAAACGTAGAACTAGCTCGCTAATATAATCACAATAAGGAATCATATTGGTGGCCTCGACTACTTCTCTAGGGTTTGGGGTGGCCTCGGCAACGCTTCAAGGGTTTGGGGTTGTCTCGACAACGCTTCAAGGGTTTGGGGTGGCCTCGACGACAACGCTCTTTTAACTTGGTAAATTTGGGTGGCCTCGAGAGAGTTTGTCGGGTAGGGGCGCGGCGGGAGGGGGTAGGAGACCAACATCATTTTTTTCTAGGGTTTGGGTGTCCTCGAGAGTTTTGGTCTAGCGAGAGGGC
Source organism: Triticum dicoccoides (assembly GCF_002162155.2). NCBI lineage: Eukaryota > Viridiplantae > Streptophyta > Magnoliopsida > Poales > Poaceae > Triticum > Triticum dicoccoides. Next base: position 623,584,391 of record NC_041387.1, read on the forward strand.
CGGGGGGTGCTCCCGTGGTATAAGTTATCACAGTCGAGAGGGGGTATATATATCGACCGCCCCTCATGTCGAAGTTATCCTGGAGGGGGTTATATCGACAACAACGCGACATACATACATGGGAAAATAATGTTATCGGGGAGGGGGTATATCAACCCCCCCCCCTCGTGTTGAAGTTATCGGGAGGGGGTATATATCGACAACGACATACCCGATAAAAAATAAGAAGACAAAAGAAGAAATAAAAAGAGGAGAAGAAGAAACGAATAGAAGAGAAGCAATCGAAGAAAAAAAAGAAGAAGAAAGGAATAGAGGAGAAGAAGAAAAAAATAGAAATTTTTCTATTTTTTTTCTTCTTCTCATCTTCTTTTTCTTCTTTTTTCCTCTTCTTATTTATATATCCTCTTCTTCCTCTCCTCTTCTTCTCCTTTCTTCCTCTTCTTATTTTCCTTTTTCTCCTCTCATTCTTTTTCTTCTTCTTCCTTTCCTAGCTAGATATTTAAAAAAATTCTAAAAATTAAACTAACCTAAAATGTACTAAATCAGAGAACATATATAGATAAAAAATTTCTAAAAATCTAACTTGCATATATGTATACTTTAAAACATCATTAATTAGAATTGAAAAAATACATACATACATACAAAAAACATGTAAAAATACATACATACATAAAAAAATACATATATCTAAAAAATACATACATACATATATGAAAATCTAAAAACATGTAAAAAATCTAATAAAAATTAAAAAACATAATTAACCAAATAAAAATTAACCAGGGGCGGCGCTGGACAGCGATGGCGGGGGCGGCTGGCGATGGCGACGGCGAGGGCGGTGAGGGAGCTGGCGCGCGGGGGTGGGCCGCGGGCAGAGGCTCGGGCGCGGGGCAGGGACCGGTGCGGCGCGGCGTCGGCGACGACGTGGTCGAGGGTAGGGGCGGCGCGGCGAC
>NC_041387.1:623585892-623606818 GCF_002162155.2 Triticum dicoccoides
AAGGTCTCTTTTCAGCAGCCCAAAGGGCGGGAAGCAGAGGCCCATTGTCCCGGTTGGTGGCACAAACCGGGACTAAAGGGTGGGCATTGGTACCGGTTGGTGGCAATAACCGGTACCAATGCCCCCCCCTTTAGTCCCGGTTGGTGCCACCAACCGGGACCAAAGGCCCCTGTGCTGCCCGCGTCACGGCCAAAGTTTAGTCCCACCTCGCTAATTGAGAGGGGCGCGCAGTGATTTATAAGCCCCACTGGCGAACCCCTCTCAAGCTCCTCTCCATTCCAAGCTTACGGGCCTAATTGTTACTGATATGCCTGATGGGCCTTCTGCGGTCCTAAATCCTGGCCCATGGATGGGTTTCTAGTCGTATTCAGGCCGTGGTGGGCCAGTTGGTGGCAAATTTTTTATTTTTTCCCAGTTTTTTTGTTCTCTTTTTTGCCTTATTTATTTTGTTTTGTTTCTACTTACAACAAAATACTTATTTATTTTATTTTGTTTTGTTTATAATTACTTATTAATTTTATTTTATGATAATTCTTTTTGCTATTAAAGTTTCTAACAAAAAAAGTTCTTTATGAAAAAAAAATTTGCTTTTAATGATTTTGAACATAAAATACTTTGATAATTTTAGTTGCATCAATTTTATATAATTTTAGTTTCAATAATACTAGAGGTTGTTTATAATGTTTTGAACAGAAAATACTTAGATAATTTTAGTTTCATAAATTTTATTTATGTTATTAAAGTTTATTTTTTTTTCTTTTATTTTGTTTCTAATTATCTATTTTATTAAAGTTTATATTATTTTGTTTCAAGTTACTTATTTATTTTGTTTCTGACTTCATTTGTTATTTTTCATGCATTTACTAATTATTTAGAGTTATAAGACCATGAAATTGAAAAGCATTTGAAATAAACTCTGAAAAGGTTCCAAGTTGGCATGGTATCATCATTTCACCCACATAGCATGTGCAAGAAAGTATAGAGGATTACGGCAAAAACTGGATGCACTTCGTGTACAAAACAAACAATCTCCTTCGAAGTATTAGGGTTTCATACGGAAACTCGTCTGTTATAAAGGGATTTTATTTTTTGAACTTATTTGAACTCCATAGTTTTTCTGTGTTCAAAATGCACCATTCAAAGACATATCGTCAATTTACAACCCTTTCTGACTTCATTTGGTATTTTTCATTCATTTACTGATTATTTAGAGCTATAAGACCATGAAACTGAAAAGCATTTGAAATAAATTCTGGAAAGGTTCCAAGTTGGCATGGTATGATCATTTCACCCACATAGCATGTGCAAGAAAGTACAGAGGGTTACGGAAAAAACTGGATGCACTTCGTGTACAAAACGGACAATCTCTTTCGAAGTATCATGGTTTCATACGGAAACTCGTGTGTTACAAAGGGATTTCAAAAAAAAATTGAACTTATTTGAACTCCACAGTTTTTTTGTGTTCAAAATGCACCATTCAAATCCACATCATCAATTTACAATCATTTCTGACTTTATTTGTTTTTTTTCATGCATTTACTGATTATTTTCAGCTATAAGACCATAAAATTGAAAAGCATTTGAAATGAACTCTGGAGAGGTTCCAAGTTGGCATGGTATCATCATTTCACCCACATAGCATGTGCAAGAAAGTACAGAGGGTTACGGCAAAAACTGGATGCACTTCGTATACAAAACGGACAATCTCTTTCGAAGTATCAGGGTTTCATACGGAAACTCGTCTGTTACAAAGGGATTTCATTTTTTTGAACTTATTTGAAATCCATAGTTTTTCTGTGTTCAAAATGCACCATTCAAAGCCACATCATCAATTTACAACCCTTTCTGACTATATTTGTTTTTTTTTCATGCATTTACTGATTATTTTGAGCTATAAGACCATGAAATTGAAAAGCATTTGAAATGAACTCTGAAAAGGTTCAAGTTGGCATGGTATCATTATTTCACCCACATATCATCATTAATAGAAGTTCATCATCACATTAAAACCAAAGTACATACATAGTTTTCATTGAACAACATATAGCTCTCCAGAGCATCTAATTAAACCATACATTGAAATTATGTAAAACATTTCAATGCAACAACAAATGCGATCATAATTGCAACCAAGGTAACAACTGATCCAACTTCATAATGATACCAAGCCTCGGTATGAGTGGCATATTTTCTAATCTTTTTAATCTTCAACCGCATTGCATCCATCTTGATCTGATCATCGACGACATCCGCAACATGCAACTCCAATATCATCTTCTCCTCCTCAATTTTTCTTATTTTTTCCTTTAAGTAATTGTTTTCTTCTTCAACTAAATTTAACCTCTCGACAATAGGGTCGGTTGGAATTTCCGGTTGAACAACCTCCTAGATAAATAAAATATATGTCACATTGGTCGACATAATTGTCATAAACAATAAATGAACCAAATAGTTATGAAAAGATAATATATACCACATCTGAATCATAAACAGGACGAGGGCCGACGGGGGCGGATACCAAAACTATCGCACTATATAATAACAATGAATAAGAAAATAAGAAAATTAGACAAGTATCTATCTGAAGTAAGAATTTTTTTTCTTTCAGAAAGAAGATAAAAACAAGAGGCTCACCATGGTGGTGCCGGCGACGAGATCGGCGCGGGCGATCGACGGCGCTGAAGACGGGGACAGGATGCGACGGACCGCTAAACCTAGACAAATCTCGGGGAAAATGGAGCTCGGAGGTCGAGTTTCGAGAGGAGAAAGATTAACTAGTGTGGCTCGGGCATTTCATCGAACACCTCGTGTGCATAGGAGGTGAACTAGAGCACCCAAATGCCCTCCCCTCGCCGGCTTGAAAAATCAGAGCACTGTGGAGTGCTCTGCCGCCGCGATGGGTATATAGGTAAATTATTTGTCTCGGTTCGTGGCATGAACCGGCACTAAAGCCCCCCCCCCCATCTAATCCGGTTCAAGGCATGAACCGGTACCAATGGATGTGGGCCAGGAGCAAGGTCCATTGATCCCGGTTTGTGCCTAGAACCGGGACAAATGGGTCCAGACGAACCGGGACCAATGCCCACGAGGCCCCGGCCGGCCCCCTGGGCTCATGAACCGGGTCTAATACCCCCATGGGATAAACTTACTTAATGCGTTACTCTATTCTTCATGAACTAAATACTCTAGATGCAGGCAGGAGTCGGTCGATGTGTGGAGTAATAGTAGTAGATGCAGTATCATTTCGGTCTACTTGACACGGACGTGATGCCTATATTCATGATCATTGCCTTAGATATCGTCATAACTTTGCGCTTTTCTATTAATTGCTCGGCAATAATTTGTTCACCCACTATAATATTTTCTATCTTGAGAGAAGCCTCTAGTGAAATCTATGGCCTCTGGGTCTACTTTCCATCATATAGGTTTCCGATCTACAATTTTATTTTTTTATTTACTTCCTTTGCAATCTTTTACTTTCGTTCTATAAACTAAAAATACAAAAATATTACTTTATTGTTTATCCATCTCTATCAGATCTCACTTTGCAAATAATCGTGAAGGAATTGACAACGCATTTATCGCGTTGGGTGCAAGTTGGTGTTTGTTTGTGCAGGTATTCGGTGACTTGTGCGTTGTCTCCTACTGGATTGATACCTTGGGACCGAGTCTCCCCCGACCCCCGCGCCGCCCCTCCAGGGCGTCTCGGGGGCGAAACCCTAGATCGCGGTAGAGTCCTCCCCCTCCCGTCTCCCACCCCCTCGCCGCCGCCTGAGGTCGCCGCCGTGCAAGCCCGGGGCGCCGCCAAGGAAGGTGGCGGCGGGGCATCTGCTGCTCTGCTTTTCGCTGGGAGCCACGGGATCTGGGGCGGCGGCCTCGGTCGGAGTGGCGCCACCGACTCTGCGGCGAGCGGTGGCGCGGGCATGGTGGCGGTGTCCCTGGCCGTAAGGACGGCGGGGATCCGTTGGGCGTGGACCTAGCGCGGTCCTGGCGGCCGGCGGCACCAGATCTGGCGTTCCCTGCTTTCCCCGACGCGGTGCGACCCCTCCCCTCCGGGCCTGGCTCGGCGTTCTTCTTCGATCTTCGGCCTCCGTTGCGGGTGGGGTGGTGGTGTGGAGACAAACCAGGAGAAATCCATGGCCGGCCATGGCTGGCAGCGACGGCGGCGGCGCCCGAGGGCACCGTTCTTCCTCCTTGGAGGCGTTTGTCAGGTCTGACTCCCTCCAGCCGCCCTCCTCTAGCCTCCCGGATGAAAGCCCTAACCTCGGTGGGCGGCGGCGGCGCTCTCGGCGTCGTACTCCTTCTTGAAGGCGTCGCCTTTGGGAGCTGTTTGGTTGGTGTGCGCTGTTGGGGTGCTTTCGGCGACGTCAGTGGAGTGTCTTCTTCGTCCAAGCTTGGTGCTATCCCTCCTATGCAGCCGGGCCATGGGCAATTCTGCTTGTGGGAAGCTTTGGCGGCTCGTCGGGAGTGCGGGGATCCTCTCTATGTGGCCATCCTCCGGCGACAACCATTCTAGTTCTAGGTGGAGCATTCTATCTTCCGACGGTGCGGCGCCTTTCGAGCCAGGCGAGGAGGTTGTGGCCTACTTCAGAGATGGAATAGGATGGTTGTGCCGCGCCGGGGTCCATAGCTGTTTGGTGACCACACTCCCTGTGATGCCGGTCATCCCCTTCTCCTCGGTGCCAGCTTGGTCTAGCTCCCTGGTGCTTCGTTCTCGGAGGAGGGCCTCGAAATCTGCAGTTGTGTGCTTATCTGTTTTATCTTCTAGCTTGTAGCTTTGAGGCTAGTTAGCTGCTTTCCAGCGTCTATGTATCTTACCGTGTTGTTTTTCTTTCTTTGGTTCTTGTGATCCGTAATCCTGGCCGGTTGATGGCTTTGTTAATTCAAAGCCGGGCTAGGCTCGAGCCCCATCTCGGGCTCGGTTGATGCCTTTTCTCTAAAAAAAGATTGATACTTTGGTTCTCAAAACTAAGGGAAATACTTACTCTACTTTACTGCATCACCATTTCCTTTTTAAGGAAAAAATCAACGCAAGCTCAAAAGGTAGCAACGACCCGAAGGGGCGACGCAGCAGCGGCGCGCGAGTCATTGCAGCCACAGGGACGACCTCAGGCGGCGACGGAGACCACGTGCCACGCTCGCTACGGATCGACGGGGCGACGAAGCGGCAGCGCGAGGGTCGGTGCAGCCATGGAGACAAACTGGATAGGACGGCCTTTGGGCGACAGTAGACCGCGGGCCGCGACACTACGGCCTGAAGCGGCGACGCAGCAGTCGCGGAGAAAACCACGGGACTGCGGCGCTGCGGCCGGCCGGGGCAACATAACGACAGTCCGATGCTCAATCAATGTAGGGGCGCGCTGTACTCGATGACGTTACACGCACGTGCGATTGATCAGACCGAACGCATGACGAAGACGGAGCGGATCGCGTGCTTTCGAGTGATCAAGTCGATTGCTCGCGGGGTCAACGAAGCTGCTCGGCGTGACCGCGTGAGTACGGCAGACGGGATTCGGCCTGGTAGTACGATGCATGCATGCACGCACACCGGAGCACACCCGCACATGCACAAATAGCAAGACTTGCACACGGGATGTACCAACGGTGTGGATGGGCGTGGCCCTGTGCCAGGCTCGAGCGAGCGACCACACCACGTGGTAGCCACGCGCGACGGCGCGAGGAGCCGCCGCATCAGCACACATGACGCCGTTGCATGCGTCCAAGCCGGGGTGCCGTGCAGCAACTGATCTTGATCCGTTGTCCAAGTAGAGGCGCCATCGGGTCGACCGCGGCGGCAGGCGACGCAAACCGATGATAGATCGGTAAATCAAAGAAAAATAACACTGATCAATTGATTGGCGAGAAAGAAAAACCCCAATCGGCGGATCGGAAAAAAGACTCTTTAGGGCAGCCGATCAACGTGATCGGCGGACGAATACTAAGTATGGGCAGCGCGGCCCCCAGCGGCGATCATGGAGACCGACCGCCCCAGGGGCGACGCGGAGCGGAAGCGGCGGGCGACGACTAGGGTTAGATCAATTAGGCTGATACCATGTTAAAAAGAAGAGAGGGATTTGATGAAATATTTGTTGTATTGCTTGAGCCTCGTGGGTATATATATATATATATATATATATATATATATATATATATATATATAAAGTACATAATCTATTTGAAGTACAAGACAAGCCAGAATATTTCCTAGTCTATCTTATGTTTTTAATCTAATCAATATACTCAACAATAATCAATGAATAATCAAACTGTCACGCCCCACTAGCCTGGGGTCTGTCTACGCCCATGGATGCATAGGCAAGTCATCTCTGCCCTTTTAAGAAGAAAGACTATGTGGATTCTAGACCAGCACAAAAATAGATTAAATAACGGACGCGGAGTATTGGCTCCCGAGCTCATCTGCACCCATGCTCAGCAAGAAAATCAAAAAGATACTAGAAAAATTCAAAAAATTCCAAAAGAAAATTGGGTGGTAGATAATTCGACGCGTGAGGTCCGCTCCAAAATTCAACTCATTTGAGCATCTGAGCAGCTCTCGGCAAAAAAGACAAAATCAGGGTCTGTAAAAATGTTTACTGTTCACGCACTGTTTTGGCCCGATTTGTCTTTTTTACCGAGAGCTACTCAGATGTCCAAATAAGTTAAAATTTAAAGTGGACCTCACGCAACAAATTATCTATCACACAGAAAAATGGAATTTTTTTAATTTTTCTAGTATTTATTTTGATTTTTTTCTGAGTGGAAGCAGATGAGCCTAGGCACCAAAGTGGATATCCGATTAAATAACCTCATTCCACCATGCTACACATGTTAGTCTATTAATTCCTCTTTTCTCGGCCAACTCAGATAGTAAAAATGAGGTAAAAGTTATTTTTAATATCAACCGATTTAATTTTACAAATTTCATTGCGAGGCGGTAGGAAGTTGACTATCAGCGGCATGCAAAAGGATGATCATGTCGGATTGCATCCCATTTGAATTTATTTTCTTCTGTCAGATAACGTGGCATTAGGGTGACAAACATATATTGGATGAACCCGCTTTGTATAACTGCATCAAGGATGAACATTGCCAATTAAGAGGTCAACATTCGGTGGTTTCCTCTTTTAGAGTTTAAAGATAAAAGTTGCCCTGCGATCAACTGTTAGTGATGGAATCATCTCCTTTTCTAGTACACAATCTTCTGAATGTACAATAAGGATAAGTGAGTGACTCAGCTTACAGCTCGTGGATGACTTAAAATACCATCAGTGGTAATAGAAGTAAGGGAGTCATCACTTTCATAGTGTCACCAGAAACGACAAGAAGTTTTTCAGATTTGATAACTTTCAAGTGTTCCAACAAGTTGTCCTGGGCCACTTGCCGGCCTCACTATAGAAATTCTTTCAAAATAAAGACTTGATTACTCCACAGTTTAAACCTAGCCATTAAAAAGAAGATGGGTGGTCCTTCCCCGCCGGCCCGGGATGCCGACAACGCTTCGGGCGATGTTCTTCTTCCTGTAAACAACATCGAGATCTATCCCCGGCACTCCACCTCCATCCCGGGTGAAACCCCAAAATCCCTTGGATTTGGCGGCAATGACTCGACGACATCTTTTCTTTTCCTGAAGGCGCCTCCTTGGGACGGTGGTGTGGTGGTCGAGGCTTCGCGCGGGTGGTGGTCTGCCGATGATGCATCAGGGGTGGTCCTACTCGGCATCTTGAGGTGGGCTTCTTGGTGCTTGTCGGAGGAGGCCATGATGTATGGGGTGTGCTCTGCGATGTGAGGTAGCCGTGCCTGCCATCCTTTCCCTGGCAACATGTTGGTCCAGCCATGCGTACTCGTAGGTGAGCTAGTCTGTCTGTCGATGGCTCGGCGTCCTATGATCCAGGAAGAGAGTCTAGGGGACCTTTAAACACATAGTTGTTCACAAGTACATGCGGTGGGATTGATTCACACATGTTTGGTAGTTAGCAATTGTATTTCGAGTCATACAATTGTGAATGGTTCGTCTGATTTGGTCTTTATGTGTATTTGGGAGTCAGCGCGTCTTGCTAGAGGCCGCTACCGGTTACTGGTCGAGTAGGTGTGCTCGGGCCATGTCCAAGAATATGTGTACGTTTGGGGTTACAGGCTTAAGTGGCTTGGAATAGAGTTTGTATGTGATCCATCTTTTATTGCGTTTACAGTGCTAATGGGCATCTAAGGTAGCCCGTTAGGAGGTCCACATAAGCGAGGGATGGGCAACACTAGGGTTAGCCTGAATGCTGATGTGAGAAACAAATCCTAGACGCTGCACTCCCTCCATCCAGATCGTGCCTTCGGAGCTAGCACCCCGGTGTGTGATCTTCCAGTCCTCATAGCGTGTGTATACCTTGGAGGCGATGCACATACAACACTTGGACTAATCGTTCATGAGATCTCCAAGGAGATGTACGTGTGATTGTGAGACAGAGTAGTACGACTACATTGGCATCGACATGCGACATTGGTTGTCTTTTGATGCACTATGAGTAGATGGGTAATTCATGGCTCCATGGTCGATTACTTGCAGAGTTCCAGGGATAAACGCGGTAGAAATTTTTGATTTATGCCAGTGTAGCCTACCCTTTATCCAACAAAGCCATCGATGTGGTCGCGCTGGTGTACCATGCAAACCCTAGCCTCACCGTCTATCGCCATAATAACCATTAGTATGGTGATCAACACATAAAAATGCACTCTAGCAGAGTCATCATATGTGTCGCTATCATTGTATATTATCTATCTTATGGAGCTTGCACTCTAGTGGAGGCCTCGTTTAGAGCTCTCTTCAAACCAAATTGTCGTAGCACGAGTGAGTTTCATCTTCTTTCTTCTCGCGCCACAACTGGGTTTTGCAGCTTCGTGCGCCTGAGCACGCCCTGTTAGAAGATAGACTTGCGTTGTAACGTGACAATGTCACGATTATAGTTGTGTGCGTGTGTGTTATCTTGTATATCAAGGCAGGTGGTTAGAGGACCCGGTGCTAGTAGATATCCTTGTATAGCTTGCACTAGGGGTCAAGTCTAAACCACCTGCCGCATCTTGTAATCTTGTTGGATATATAAACACGCACACGTCCCTGCCAGGAGGTATACGCTTCACACCAATACCTCGCAATCTTTCATGGTAATCAGAGCCTACCTCGGATTCATCCATGGCGAGCTCATCCACAAATACGTTCCCCTCATCTCCTTTTGCACACATCGCCACAAAGAAACTATCGAGGGGGAACGAAGCTCTCTGGCGCGCCACCGTCCTCTCTGCCATCAGGGGGGCGCAGATGGCGGGTTTCCTCGATCTGGAGCAAGAAGTGCCGCCCATGACGATCGAGGTGACCAGCACCGACGGCAAGACCAAGTCGAAGGCCGCCAACCCTGAGTTTGGCACCTGGTATGCTCGTGATCAGCAGGTTTTTTCCTATCTGTTGACTACGCTACCTCGTGAGATGGCCATCCAAGCAACCTGCCACACCGCAGCGGAGCTGTGGAACACCGTGCAAGGGATGCTCACCTCACATACCCGAGCGCGGTCCGTCAACGTCAGGATCGCGCTGGCGAATCTTCAGAAGGGCAACTCCACCATTACGGAGTACGTCGGTAAGATCAGAACTCTTTGTGATGAGTTGGTTGCCTCAGGAAAAAAGGTGGACGAAGAAGATGTGGTTTCACACATCCTTGCCGGGCTGGAGGAAGAATTCGATCCCGTGGTTTCTGCCATGTGCTCACGGGTCGAACCTGTGACTGTCCCGGAGTTGTACTCGCAGCTTCTGAGCTTCGAGACGCGCATGAATCTTCGCGGGGGAGCCTCTTAGTCCTCCGCCAACGCTGCATCGCGCGGGCGCTTCAACAACTTCAACAACAAGCAGAACGGCAACGGCGGCGGCGATGGTGGTGACCGCGGTCGCGCCTTCAACAACAAACAAGCTGGCAGCAATGGTGACCGCGGCCGGAGCTTCACCAACAAACCCAACGGCGGTGGCGGCCGTGGCAACTCAGGAGGAAACGGCGGCAGCTTCAACAACAATTCTGCTGCCAAAACAACGTGCCAGATCTGTGGCAAAGTTGGGCACGTTGCTTGGAAGTGCTGGAAGCGGTACGACTCCGCTTACCAGGGAGGGGAAGAGCGCTCGGCGAACATTGCTGCTCCTCAATACGGCATAGATACAAACTGGTATATGGACAGTGGTGCAACTGACCATATCACCGGTGATCTGGAGAAGCTCACAGTCCGGGAGAGGTACACCGGCAACGAGCAGATTCACACCGCCAACGGATCAGGTATGGCGATTAATCATATTGGTCATACGACTATTTATACCCCAGATTGTGAACTTCACCTAAACAATGTTCTTCATGTTCCGGAGGCCACCAAAAGTTTGATCTCTGCAAGTAAACTTGCTTTTGATAATGACACTTTCGTTGAAATTCACCCTCATTTTTTTCTTGTCAAGGATCTGGAAACGAAGAGGGTTCTACTTCGCAGCAAGGGTAGGAGAGGTCTCTATCCTCTCAAACACATCGGGGGAAACGTCACAAAGCATGTGCTAAGTGTCACCAAGCCATCTTCAGACTTGTGGCATCGACGTTTAGGTCACCCATCTTCCATTGTTGTTAGGAAGATCGTTAGTGAGAATAAACTCCCATGTGTTAGCAATGATGAAAATAAGTTTGTATGTGACGCATGCCAAAAGGGCAAAAGTCATCAGCTACCATATCCTCAGTCTATGAGTGAATCAAAATTTCCTTTGGCACTTATCTTCTCTGATGTTTGGGGTCCTGCCGTTGAAACCTTAGGTAGAAAGAAATACTATGTGAGTTTTATAGATGATTTCAGTAAATTCACATGGATCTACCTCATTAAACATAAGTTTGAAGTTTTTCAAAAATTTCATGACTTCCAAAATCTTGTTGAAAGACAATTTGGTCGCAAAATCCTAGCTCTCCAGACAGATTGGGGAGGGAGTATGAAAAGTTGAATTCCTTTTTCACTAAGATAGGAATTTCTCACCATGTTTCCTGTCCTCATGCTCATCAGCAAAATGGGTCAGCTGAACGTAAACATCATCACATAGTTGAAGTTGGGCTATCCTTGCTTGCTCAAGCCTCCATGCCCTTAAAATTTTGGGATGAGGCTTTCATTGCTGCCACCTACTTAATCAATAGGATGCCAAGCAAGGTTATAGACTCTGAGACTCCCCTCACTCGTTTATTTGGTGACACACCCAATTATTCTTCTCTACGCATATTTGGTTGTGCATGCTGGCCGAATCTCAGGCCCTATAATACACATAAACTCCAATTTAGATCCAAAAAATGTGCTTTCCTCGGTTATAGCAACCTCCACAAGGGATACAAGTGTCTAGATATCTCCACAGGAAGAGTTTATATTTCCAGAGATGTGGTGTTTGATGAAAACATATTTCCTTTTTCCACCTTGCATCCTAATGCAGGTGCACGGCTAAGAGCCGAAATCCTCTTGTTGTCACCAGACCTTTTGAATCCTACTGATCAGGGGGATAATAGTGTTGATCATATGATTAATGGTGCTACTAATCTGGATCATGATGCTGCAGGAAACAGTGAAAAAAAATTGGCAGAAAAAGACACTTTGCAACGTGATTTTATGCAGCATATCAGTCCAAACCCAACCAGCGCAGAACACGAGGATGATTCTGCTGCAGCTGCCGATCCTGAGAGATCTGGCGGCGCAGGATCCTGCGCGCCTGCGGCGGCAGGCGCAGATTCGCTGTCTCCCTCGGCTGGCGTCTCCGCAGGCACCACGTGTCGTGGTGGGTCCGGCGCGGGCGCGTCGCCGAGTGCTGCCGCTTCTCCACGCAATGATGGCCCTGGCGGCTGGGCCCACAGGCATGTGTCTCCCGCCCGGTTTCCCGTGCGGACACACGATCCAACGCCCGATCGCGCCACAGCCGAGGCGGATCTGCCCCCTCTGTCGCCTGGGCGGGCACGTGATCCCACGCCTGACCGCACCGCGGTCGAGGAGGATTTTTCCGATCCCCTGAACGCCGCCAGTACCACTGGATCCGCTGTGGCTCCCGGATCTTCTACGGATTCTGCTCCTGTGCGCCCTCGTACACGAGCCCAGAAAAGTATCTTTAAGCCATTGGTTCCTAAGGATGGGACGGTCAGGTATGATAAAAAATTTAAATTTGCAAATCTTGTTGTTGCTCAAGAACCTAGAAACGTGGCAGAAGCTCTAGGAGATACAAATTGGCAACGTGCTATGGAAACAGAGTACAATGCTCTTATGAAAAATCAAACTTGGCACTTGGTTCCTCCCAAGTCAGGGAGGAATATTATCGATTGTAAGTGGGTGTACAAAATTAAACGACACTCTGATGGCACTTTAGATAGATATAAAGCTAGGGTAGTTGCTAAAGGCTTTAAGCAACGCTATGGCATTGATTATGAGGACATGTTTAGTCCAGTTGTTAAAGCTGCCACCATTAGACTTGTTTTGTCTATTGCTGTCACCAGGGGATGGAGTCTTCATCAACTGGATGTTCAGAATGCATTCTTACATGGCGTTCTCGAGGAAGAGGTTTATATGAAGCAACCACCTGGTTTTGTCAATGAGACTCAACCTCAATATGTTTGTAAGTTGGACAAAGCTCTGTATGGTCTAAAACAGGCACCCAGGGCCTGGTATTCAAGATTGAGCACAAAGTTACAGCAACTTGGATTTCGGCCCTCCAAAGGTGATACCTCCTTGTTCTTCTTTCAGAAAGGAAAGGTGATCATTTACATGCTCATTTATGTAGATGACATAATTGTTGCTAGTTCCTCACAAGAGGCCACCTCAGCTTTGCTTAAAAATTTGAAAAGTGAATTTGCACTTAAGGACTTGGGAGAGTTACATTATTTCCTAGGCATTGAAGTGAAAAAGATATCTAATGGGATTTTGTTGACGCAAGAAAAGTATGCCACTGACATTCTCAGGCGTGTGGGCATGAAGGGATGCAAACCTTGTAGTACTCCTTTGTCCACTACAGAAAAGTTGTCTCTACATGAAGGGGAGCTATTAAGTCCAGAAGAAGGGACTAAGTACAGAAGTGTTGTTGGTGCACTTCAATATCTGACATTGACAAGACCTGATATATCTTTCTCTGTTAATAAGGTTTGCCAATTTTTGCATGCTCCTACTTCTGTGCATTGGACAGCTGTTAAGAGGATATTGCGTTATGTCCAAGGGAGTGCTGGAATAGGACTGAAAATATGTAAATCACCATCAACTACAGTAAGTGCCTTTTCTGATGCAGACTGGGCAGGATGCCCTGATGACAGGAGATCTACTGGTGGGTTTGCTGTTTTTCTTGGTTCTAATCTCATTTCATGGAATGCAAAGAAACAAGCAACTGTCTCCAGGTCCAGCACAGAGGCTGAATACAAGTCACTAGCAAATGCTACTGCTGAGGTAATGTGGGTAGAAACCCTGCTTGATGAACTAGGAGTTGAAAGAACCCATGTTCCTTGTCTATGGTGTGACAATCTTGGAGCAACGTATCTTTCTGCCAATCCTGTGTTTCATGCAAGGACAAAACACATAGAGATTGATTTTCATTTTGTTAGAGAAAGAGTTGCCAGAAGGCTTTTGGACATCAGGTTTATACCAACTGGAGATCAAGTGGCTGATGGTTTCACAAAGCCCTTACAAGTTCGACAACTGCAAGCCTTCAAGAACAATCTTAACCTTGACATGTTTAGATTGAGGGAGGATGTTAGAAGATAGACTTGCGTTGTAACGTGACAATGTCACGATTATAGTTGTGTGCGTGTGTGTTATCTTGTATATCAAGGCAGGTGGTTAGAGGACCCGGTGCTAGTAGATATCCTTGTATAGCTTGCACTAGGGGTCAAGTCTAAACCACCTGCCGCATCTTGTAATCTTGTTGGATATATAAACACGCACACGTCCCTGCCAGGAGGTATACGCTTCACACAAATACCTCGCAATCTTTCACGCCCCACCATGCACAGAGCATCACCGGCGAGGTGGCGACGTGACCGCCAACCCCCCACCCCATTAATGGGGTGCCCTCTCCCTCGGGCATCCGAGTGGGCCCATTGGATGGCCGCCATGTGGCATCAACTATCGCTGAGCCGCCCGCCATCCCTGACTATAAAAGCTTATCGGCAACGTGTCCCCATAACCTAAATCTAGCCTCCTCCACCTTCCCTAGCAGCCGCCACCACCTCCTCCCCAATATTTCTCGTTGCGACAATGTCGCAGCGTCGAGAAGCCAAGTATTGGCTGAATATGGCAATGGACGTGAATCTGCCAAGGCAGGCCCCTTACACCTAAGGTGTGACCACGCCCCGCAGGCTGCGGCAATCACCAGATCCTCCTCTTGTTGCGGCTCCCACGCCTCGCTAATGACGGGTGTGGGGATCTGGCGGCTCCCATCGCAACGGTCGTGGTGAATTTGGCGCCAAGGGTGCCACCATCCCCATCAATGTTGTCGCAACCCACATTGGTCCCATCGTCCCATTCGTCCTTGATGAGGCCCATCTCGAGCCCGAGGACTCAGTCGGGCTCATGCTGAAAGCTCTGCGCCCTCGAAGTAGACGTCACCCTCTGCGAAGAGGAGCGCCTCGCCGAACGCTTCGGCTCTGCAACCACTAACGAGAAGGAGAGGTGGAAGCTGGCGTGCTTGGCGCTCATCGCTTGGAGGAGGAGAAGGAGGACGGGGATGACGACTTCGCCTACCTCGACGAGTTGTCAGACAAGGATGGCGTTGCGACAACAACTAAATGGCGGCAACATCAGAGTAGTAGTAGTAGCAGCAGTAGCTAGTAATTTTGAATAGCGACATTCCATATTTTGACATTCTTGCTTAATGATATTTTAGGTTATAAAATATATATAATGCCGCGAGTTTTGATCACTAAAATAGTTGCTAATTAAGTCATCGCGCTGATACATACGTTTGGTTACATTAAATGTTGCTTAAATTGCCCTTACAATTTGAAGCAACTGAAAAATAAAACAAACAAAAAAATAAAGTTATGGAGGATGCAGTTTGACGATTATGTGGTTGCTCAGATGTCCGACATCCTCCAGAAAATTATGAAGTGTGCTTCATATGGTGGATGGTGACTCTAGTTTTGACGACTCTACTAGTGTTGCTCTAACAGCTGCAAGTAATATGTCAACATGAATACATGATACCACAAGAACTCAAGGAAGAGTGTGGCAAATAAGTTTAGTTACATGTCAACACGCTTACTGGTACGCTTCTGCAACGTGTCTCTACGCGAACGCCAGCGACCCCCGAGCCGCTCCCGCGGGCGTCCTCGGGGGAAACCCTAGCCGCCGCCCCTCGTCCTCCCTCGTCGATCTCTCCCCCCGCCGCCACTGCACAGCGCCGCCGGGCAAAGACCGGCCGGCGTTGGTGGCGGCGGGGATCTTGCCCCTCTCCTCGCGGTTGGCGTCCGGCGCGGGACGGCGCTAGGCTGTGCGGGGCCCAGCGGCGCGGCGGAGGGCGTGCTGGATGGCGGCGCCCCTGCCTGGTGGCGGGGCAGCTGCGCCTTGAGGCCTCTCCAACGCGCGGCGGCTGCGGCTTCTCTAGTGGCGGCGCGAGTTATCCCGGCGGCGGCTTGGCGCGGCGTGGCACGGCGGAGCTCCGGCGATGACTCGGCGGCGGGATGGAGGGCTAGGCACCGTCCAGGGGTGCTGCCTCCGCGGCGGTTGCGGCTTGGGGCCCTGGACCCCGATCCGATCTGGATCTGGTGGTGCCGGGGTCTGGGCCATGGCGGCTGGCAAGGCATGGGATTCGTAGGGGCTTGTCGGCCTCTAGGCACCATGGGGGTGCCAGCGGCGACGCGTGCCCGGCGTGGTGACACTAGTGGACGTGGTGGTCATCTTCTTTCCGAGATGGCCGGCCAGAGGCTTGGTGATCGGATCTCGAGATCCATCATTTTATCCCGGCTGCGAGTAGGGGAGACATGGTTGCCGATGAAAACCGAGCCGACGGCAGGCGATGGCGGCGTTCTCGCCATTACCTTGATGAAGGCATCATCGTGTAACTATTGTCGACCCACTCGTGCTGCTCCGGGGGAAACCCTAGGATCTGGTGTTCCAGATCGGACATGGCGGCACTGCGATGTCATTTCTCTCTTGGGAGCATCGTTTGCGGAGCAGCGCTGGATGTCAGATGCAGGAGGTGGAGCGGCTTCGTCTTGCACGGAGCTTCGGTGGTGATGTCAAGTCATGCCTGACCGACAGGTGCTACGCTTTGTCATGCCTAGTCGGCAGGTGCTACGCACGACAGATCTTCCAAGGACTTCAAGATGTGTCGGCTGGTGATACCTGGCAGCATGGCGCTGAGGTGTATCAGTGGCGACCGCGACGTGCTCAGCTGTTTGCGCGCAGGGAGGAGGTGCCGTTTGGCGCCGTGGTGGCGTCGACGATAGCTAGACCGAGCAAGGTTGATGCATCAGTACAGTTCTGAAGATGGAGCGGTGGCAGTTGGCGGCGGCGGCATCTGAGTGCACGCCGGACCGGTGAGACCCATGCCCGGCAGGCGTCCTGGATGGGTTCTCAGGTCTTAGATGTTAGGTTTGGCTGCGATGTCTGTTTGGTATTAGGCCCAGGCTATCTACGCCTCTTCATCAGCTGGATAGAGATGCTTAGACGGCGGCTTTAGTTTTACTGTTGTATTACTTTATAAGGTCTTGTGAGAATAATTAATAAAGTGGCCGTATGCATCTCCCAGATGCAGAGGCCGGGGGTCATCCTCCTTTTCTAAAAAAAAATAAGTTTAGTTAGGGATTGCTTCCACATTGAACTATTAAAGACAACACTTCGGGAAATGGATCATCTGCTCCCGATCTCAAATACACTTGCATAAATTTTTAATGTACATCAACAAATTTTGTAACTTCTTGCAAAATTTCACCTTGAAAAAGCATCCATGGAGGCATGTACCAAAAATGTTCAGAGACTCAAAAAGGCACATTTTGAAGCACTAATTTTTGCTTTTTGGCACACACCTCCGCGGATGTTTTATCGTGGTGAAATTTTGCAGGTTGTTAGAACACTTTGTTGATGTTCATCCAATTGAAAGAATCAGATTTTATATATCTATTATTTTTTTAAGTTTACTGTTCACGCGGATACATTTGTACTCGAGATTAGAGTAACACTTTCAAACAGTTCGTAAGATACCGCAACTGGCTAGTATGATAGCGCTTGCCCTCGAGCACACATGCTAAGTGGTCCTTGACTTGATATCAGCTTCTAAAGAGAGGGTGTAATCCAAACGGGAATTGGCATATCCGACCAAGGATGACTGTGAGACCACACATCGACAGTCTTGTGCATGCTTACTCATGAAATTCGCTGTTAAATCACTACTTCCCTCAACTGCTCCTTGGTTGGAATGGTTAGACCTTCAACACCATAATGCCCTCATAGCACCCTCTTCCAACAACTCCTTTCTCTGCCAAGTAATCAACA
Organism: Triticum dicoccoides; assembly: GCF_002162155.2. Classification (NCBI taxonomy): domain Eukaryota; kingdom Viridiplantae; phylum Streptophyta; class Magnoliopsida; order Poales; family Poaceae; genus Triticum; species Triticum dicoccoides. The sequence goes on from NC_041387.1 coordinate 623,603,392, forward strand.
ACCAGATGCCAACACTCCACGAAATCTCCTTCGTCCTCACAAATAATGGATCCTCCACCTACTTCTGGTTGGACTCTTGGCTGACACCGCAACCACTAGCTTTGATCTATCCCTACTTGTTCTCTCACTCCACTAGACCACATGTCAGAGTAGCAAACATTTTTCGCTATGGTTTAGCCTCTGACCTGCAAGTACGTCTAAGCACTGCTGCCACACAAGAATTGGATGTTGTATTGTTGGTTTTGCAGGATTTCTTGCCATCGCCACAACAAGACGATTGCTTCCTGATTGGGGGCAAGGGCTTCTCTACAAATTAAGACACGTACGCGTCAGGGAAAATCCTGCGTGGTCCTTTCCTCCCACGACACGCAACTTCCTCTCGAAAATTTATCCTCTCCTCGTCTGCGTCTTGTTTTCTTCCTCCTTGCGGCTAGGGTTGCCACGCACCACCATATAGGAGCGCAGCAGCCCACGACCCAGGCTGCACCATATATAGAGTATTTACAGTAGGGATGTGATCTCTGAATCAACATGTCAAACACTAGACAACCTGTTAACTTTAATGCCATCTCACTTTGATTGTTACTGGGTTGGAGGGTCCAAGGTAATCAAGAATAGATTGCAGCGTAAAATTTGCTTAATAAAACAAGATGTCTATTGCAAAATACCTAAGATACGACCAGTCAGATTGCAGTGTAGTCTGCATTGAACTGTTGCTATAATTCTATTGGTTATTTTGCACTCAACTCTTACAGTATATTGGTCAATGAGTGAGAATAGAGTTGTCTTAGCACTTCACTAAGTATACCAGTTTTGGTATAGAATTGCTACATTTTAAATTTGTAACTCATGTTTCAGAGAGTTATCCTTCTAATATGTATAATAGTAGCAAATTGTTTGGCCTCTTTGTTCAGCGATTCAGGGTAAATGATAATCCGTATATCTTGCCCTTTTCTCCTCCATGAAACTATGTCAATAATGTACGCAATGATTAGATGTCCGGTGAAAGGGTGGACATACGGAGCAGCATACTTTTAGGATTAAGGCTAAACTATCATTGCCATCTTATTTCTAAATTTTGTAGGTTGTAAGTCACCATGATGGATGTTTACCAAGATGCTCTATGTGAATCATAGTATCATGTGCTAAAATTTATCTCCCATCCGCCAAATTCTGGAAGAGTACAGATGAAACAATCTAACACAGCCAGAGACAACATTATAGGACATTAAGTTGTAGGTAGTAACAGCAATGAGAAGTTTGTATGTTGACATCTTTATAAACCTCCGGAAGCAACGTAAGACAGTAAACAAATGTTAAAACCCTCTGAAACTCCGAACCTTTTATCTTGATGGGAATATGTGAGCATGGAAATTCTTTTAACTCTGGTACATGATTGAGATCAATTTTTAATTTGTATTCGATATGCAGGAAGACATGACTGATGTAAGTGCTGAGTGTATGGCTGAGTACGTTGACATTGTCAGCAGGATGTTTGACAGCGAGGATGAAGGTTTTGAGTTCTGTAACAAGTATGCTCTTGAGAAAGGCTTTAGTGTGAGGAAAGGCTATATTTGAGTGGGATGAAGCGAACGTGAAGATGATTCCGAGGAAACTTGCATGTAGTTGTCAAGGTTGTCGTGAAGAGAAACACAAGAAGAGGAAGAAAGAGGACAGGAAGAGGAAGCCACGAAATATCACTTGTGTGAGGTGTAAAGCCAAGTTTGTCACTACAACAGTAGTGAAAACTGGGTATTGATTTGTGAAGGATTTCATCGATGTACTCAACCATCCTCTGGCCCCATGAGACCTTGCTTGCTTTTTGCATTCTCATAGAAGAATCGGCGACAAGCAGAAAGCGGACATTATAGATATGGAAAGTGCTGGAATCCGCAAACACAAAATTATGGATGTATTGTGCATCCTGTATGGTGGATATGACCAGGTTGGATGCACGACGAGGGACATCTATAACGTCTGTCATTGGTACAAGCAGGAAACAGTCGCTGTTGGTGATGCTCAGACGGTGATCCATCACATTATTGCGCGGCAAGAGAGAAACCCAGATTATTTGTTACCGGAAAAGGGTTGCCCCCCGCTTTATATTATAAAGCAAACATCACCACATACATCCGAGTGAACCGAAACAAACACACCCACCATGACACACAGCACACACCCAAGGCAAGATACAAAGGTGACGGGCACCGACACACCACTTGGACGACAACCAAGCAAACTAGATATGAAAAGAAGAACTACTTGGAGCCACCGAGGAGGGGTGAGATGGACAATGACGGAGCAAGGACTCCAGGACGGTGCCTCCCAGAAGGGTACGGCCACGGATAGCCGCCAACATCCGATCCGAAGATCAAGTTTTCACCCGGAGCCACACGGAGGAGTGGGAGCACCGCGACGGAGCCTTGAAGAAGGATACGACGTCTGTGGACGCCGCCACCACCGGCCAGTACGAGGACTGGGCAAGTGATGGACCCCGACGATCACACCCCTCCGACACCCCCGCTCCGCCCACCACCCGCAGCCAAGCCCCCTACGAAGACATGGCTACCCGCCCGCACCTGAGACGCAGGTTCCGCCCTCGAACACCACGCCTCCCTCCACTAGGGCCGCCGCCCAACATCCAGGCACCCCCAAGACCATCCAAAGAGGCCAGCTTCGTACCAGAGGGACACCCCCTGACCGATGTCCCGCGGCAGACGACCCACCTTGAGCATCGCCGGAGTTGTGACAACCTGCACGAGGCTGGGGAAAGGGGAAGGTGAGGGAGCAGATACATCCAGACCGGCACACCCCTGTGCCAGTGATGGGTGATCCGAGCACGTCGGCGCCGCCCATCCCTTCAGCCAGCCTCCCCATCTCAGCAGGCAGCAGCCGTCACAGAACAGTGCAAAGCCGCCGTCGCAGACCCGGCCACCGGCGAGGAGGACCCCCAAGGACCGCCACTGACCACCAAGAAAACTCACCGAGGAGCCCATCTGCGCTGCCGCCGTCGTCCAGCAGGCGGGTCGACTGGATCCCGACCAGCACACCCACCAACCACCGCTGTTGCGTCTCCACCACCACCAGCCGTGGCCACGGAAGAAGCGGATGCCCGCAGCCCGCCGCCCTCGGCCCGCGCCGCCTGGGCCTAGATCTGGTCGTCCGTCGCCGCCGGAGCGCACCGCGCACCACCGCTGCTGCAGCCCCTTCACACCGCCGCCCACAGCCCGCGTCTCCGCCGTCGTCTGCTGTCGCCACGCCCAGAGCCAACGTAGCACCGCCGCCCGACCAGGAGACCCGGACCCACCGGGCCGAGCAGGGGAAGGAAAGTGCCCCGCCGCTGCCAGCACTAGCCGGGCTTTGCCTGCCAGTATGTCGAGGCGGCGGTGAGGGGAGGGAGGAGGAGGAGGGGGAGCTGGAGGCGGCG
>NC_041387.1:623607227-623618247 GCF_002162155.2 Triticum dicoccoides
AGGGAGGGGATGAGGCCTTCCAAATGATTGTCAGTGTGTGACGCTTTAACTAATCATCTTCTCTATCCAGATTATTTGTTCAGATACGTGGTTGATAAAGATGGGCATTTGAAGGGATTGTTTTGGTCTGATAGTCAATCTCGGCTTACTACAAGGCTTTCGGTGATGTTGTTTTTAATAGCATGTACATGACCAATAAGTACAATCTATCGTTTGTGTTGTTTGTCGGGTTGAATCACCACCGTGGCACTGCTATTTTTGGATGTGGGATCATTTCTCATGAAACTAACGAGGCGTACGAGTGGATGTTACGCACATTTTGCTGAAGCCATGTCGCAGAAGCATCTGATATCTATAATCACTGACGGGGACCTTGCAATGAAGAGAGCAATTAAGGTGGTGTGGCCTGACTCAAACAAGAGGCTATGTGTATGGCACATTCAGCAGAACATTGTATGTCATCTGCATGATGACGAGGTTAAGGAATAATTCAGACCTTTCATATATGATTCATCTTCTTTTGAAGAGCATGAGAGAAAATGGATAGACTTCTTATGAAGGAATGAAGTAACAAGTGAGGAGTCATGGCTACATTAGATGAGGAAGCTGTGGTGTTCTCCTTACCTAGTGGGGCGTTGTTTCTTAGTCAGTGGAGTGAGAGCCTAAACTCTATGCTAAATATGCATCTTAATGGTAAGATGACTTTGTTTGATATGCTAGAGCACTATGAGTGTTGCCTTTCAGGACAATGCTTGAACGAGGCAGTCTTAGACATCGTGGTCTTGTAGTACGTTCCATTTACAAACGTGGATGCTTCAAGTCTTGAGAAACATGTTGCCCATGTTTTCACGCCTTGTATGTTCTAGTTGGTCAGATGGAGCATAAATGTCGTCAACAAATGTGTTATCTTGGTCGCCTCCTCTCCGATCTTGTTTTGTTGGAAACTCCCCTCGCGTCTCTCCCTAGGTAGGCACCTGTAACGCCCCGGATTCGATGCGCCAGATGTCTGCCAGTTATTCGTCGTAGTTGCCATGTAAGTTGCTTGCATGTTGCATTTTGCCATGTCATCATCTACATTTCATATGCATGTTTTTTAAAACTTGTATCCGTTCGGATCCTCCCGGTTCTCTCCGTTGTTCGTTCGGAGTCCAGACCACTTTCGCACACGCCCGTCGCCCTCTCAGACCTTGTTTGGTGAGCCGCCGAAAAACATTCTCAGAATGGGCCGAGTTTTGCCGAGTGGCCTTGGTATATCACGGTAGACCGCCCGTCAAATTTTGTTCCATTTGGAGGTCGTTTGATGCCCCAACGGTTAACCGCGTAGCCCAAAACCCCTCTCTCTTTGCAGCCCAGCCCCTCTTCACCACAGCCAGTGAGCCCATCCAAACCCCCTCCATGCTCTCGGTCGTTCGATCATGATCGTGTGGGCTATATGATGTTAACTGTTGTCTGTTGACAGAACTTGTTGATTTGTCTTTTTATTGCATTTTGTGTGTGCATCCTATGAGCTTGATGTCTACATGAGTTTTGAGCTACATCATGCCATCTTTACAGTGGTGTAATCCATGTATCTTTGTGAGTCTTGTAGTGAGTGCATCAAGCTCGTGAAGTATGGTACTTGCTGTTGCTGTTTTGCTAGGCTGAATCTGCTATATCATGATGCTATGTAAACCTGCTGCTACAAGTCATTCTATGCATAATCTGGAGATGTTTACTAAGGATGTTTTGTTACACATTTCATGCTCTATTCATCCATGCCCCTGGTTGCATTTATAGCCTGCTGTAGATTGTTGCAATCTTGCTCTCAAATTGCTAAATAATGTTGCTGTCAGCCTGTTAACATTAAGTTTAGTTTTGCCATGTGTTTTGCTAGTGATCCATGCACCCTATGACCTTGATCTTGCCATGCTTAGCTTCATAAACATGGCTTCTTACTGTTGGTTACTTTGTCATGCCATGTATTGCTCTGTGGTGAATGGTACAAGCTCACCAACATGCCTACTTATCGTTGTTCCTGCCATGTCTGAATATGTCTTATCACTTGCCATGTTGGTATGGATCCTACCATCTTTTCTGTTGATCTTTAGAGTTAGTTCAGTAAGGGACTTTTGTTCTTTGTCTTTAGTATTAGAATGCCATGCCTTTTTTCCATGATAAGTTCCTGTAGCATGTCATTTGAAAGCTCTAAACATTGCAACCTGATGTTATTTCTGCTAAGTCTGTAAACTGTTATTATTTGCAATCTTGCCATGTCCTTTTGAGTATGTTATAGTGTTTTCTGGAGTTAGCTCAGTGTTCATGTTTTGTCATGCTTTACCTGTACTTCATGTCCATGCCTTTTGTTTTAATGTTGAGGTGTTGTAGCATATTGTTTTGATGCTTGCTAGATGCCTAGTAGCTGTTTTGGACAGATTGTTGTTATATCTTGTTTAGTGTGTATGTGTTACACCGTTGCTCCGTTTGGAGTGTGCTCTATATGAAACTTGCTTAGTTTTGCATGTAGTTTCATGTTACCTTGTTGAATCCTTGTTTGAGAGTGTTTGCTTGATGTTTAAATTCATTTTGCATCAATGCCATGTTTATCTTGATTTGCTCATATCTTCTAGGCCGTAGCTCCGAATCTAATGAACTTTATATGTAACTTGACTAGATTTTTGTGTAGATCATCTTGGTGCATTTTAACTTGCTGTTTAACAACTTAAACTCAAGGTTATTCAGATCTGGACCTATTTCGAAATTTTAATATGAGGACTCACCGGATTTGTTATATGTCGTTTCCGACCTCATTTAAACTTGCTTTGATGTGAAGTTCTTATTTGCATCATCTCTTGCCATGAGTAGCATCATATAGCCTTTTTAATGCATCATACTTGGTTGAGCATCATGCCATGTCTATGTGTTGTGTGTTTACCGTGTGTTTGCTTCTTTCCGGTTCTGCTTCTTCACGTTAGTTCCTGTTTTGTTGCGATCGTGAGGATTCGTTCGTCTACGCTTGGTTCATCTTCGTGGCTTCATCTTCTTCATGGACTCATTCATATTCCTTGCGGGATGTCAGGCAAGATGACCGTCACCTTGGATCTCATTACTATCATTGCTATGCTAGTTGCTTCGTTCTATCGCTTTGCCGCGCTACCTATCATTTGCTCTTCAAGCCTCCCAAATTGCCATGTCAGCCTCTAACCTTTTTCACCCTTCCTAGCAAACTGTTGCTTGGCTATGTTACCGCTTTGCTCAGCCCCTCTTATAGCGTTGTTAGTTGCAGGTGAAGTTGAAGATTGCTCCATGGTGGACATGATTATGTTGGGATATCACAATATCTCTTATTTAATTAATGCATCTATATACTTGGTAAAGGGTGGAAGGCTCGTGTTGGGGAACGTGGTAATTTCAAAAAAATTCCTACGTACACGCAAGATCATGGTGATGGCATAGCAACGAGAGGGGAGAGTGTTGTCCACGTACCCTCGTAGACCGTAAGCGGAAGCGTTAGCACAACGTGGTTGATGTAGTCGTACGTCTTCACGATCCGACCGATCCAAGCACCGAACGTACGGCACCTCCGAGTTCAGCACACGTTCAGCTCGATGACGATCCCCGGGCTCCGATCCAGCAAGGCTTCGGGGATGAGTTCCGTCAGCACGACGACGTGGTGACGATGATGATGTTCTACCGGCGCAGGGCTTCGCCTAAACTCCGCGACGATATGACCGAGGTGGAATATGGTGGAGGGGGGCACCGCACACGGCTAAGGAACGATCCGTAGATCAACTTGTGTGTTATGGGGTGCCGCCCTGCCCCCGTATATAAAGGAGCAAGGGGGGAGGCCGGCCGGCCCCTTGGGCGCGCCAAGGGAGGAGGAATCCTCCTCCTAGTAGGAGTAGGACTCCTCCTTTCCTACTCCTACTAGGAGGGGGAAGGAAGGGGGAGAGGGGGAAGGAAAGAGGGGGGGCGCCGCCCCCCCCCCCTCCTAGTCCAATTCGGACCAGAGGGGGGAGGGGGCGCGCGGCCCATGCTGGCCGCCCCTCTCTCCTTTCCCCTAAGGCCCATAAGGCCCAATACTCTCCCGGGGGGTTCCGGTAACCCCCCCGGCACTCCGGTTTTCTCCGAAATCACCCGGAACACTTCCGTGTCCGAATATAGTCTTCCAATATATCAATCTTTATGTCTCGACCATTTCGAGACTCCTCGTCATGTCCGTGATCACATCCGGGACTCCGAACAAACTTTGGTACATCAAAACTTATAAACTCATAATAAAACTGTCATCGTAACGTTAAGCGTGCGGACCCTACGGGTTCGAGAACTATGTAGACATGACCTAGGACCATTCTCGGTCAATAACCAATAGCGGGACATGGATGCCCATATTGGTTCCTACATATTCTACGAAGATCTTTATCGGTCAAACCGCATAACAACATACGTTGTTCCCTTTGTCATCGGTATGTTACTTGCCCGAGATTTGATCGTCGGTATCCAATACCTAGTTCAATCTCGTTACCGGCAAGTCTCTTTACTCGTTCCGTAATGCATCATCCCGTAACCAACTCATTTGGTCACATTGCTTGCAAGGCTTATAATGATGTGCATTACCGAGAGGGCCCAGAGATACCTCTCCGACAATTGTAGTGACAAAACCTAATCTCGAAATACGCCAACTCAACATGTACCTTCGGAGACACCTGTAGTACTCCTTTATAATCACCCAGTTACGTTGTGACGTTTGGTAGTACCCAAAGTGTTCCTCCGGTAAACCGGAGTTGCATATTTCTCATAGTTACAGGAACATGTATAAGTCATGAAGAAAGCAATAGCAGTATACTAAACGATCAAGTGCTAGGCTAACGGAATGGGTCATGTCAATCACATCATTCTTCTAATGATGTGATCCCATTAATCAAATGACAACATGTCTATAGTTAGGAAACATAACCATCTTTGATTAATGAGCTAGTCAAGTAGAGGCATACTAGTGACTATATGTTTGTCTATGTATTCACACATGTATCATGTTTCCGGTTAATACAATTCTAGCATGAACAATAAACATTTATCATGATATGAGGAAATAAATAATAACTTTATTATTGCCTCTAGGGCATATTTCCTTCAGTCTTCCACTTGCACTAGAGTCAATAATCTAGATTACATAGTAATGATTCTAACACCCATTGAGTCTTGGTGTTGATCATGTTTTTGCTCGTGAGAGAGGCTTAGTCAACGGGTCTGCAACATTCAGATCCGTATGTATTTTTCAAATCTCTATGTCTCCCACTTGGACTTGGTCCCGAATGGAATTGAAGCGTCTCTTGATGTGCTTGGTCCTCTTGTGAAATCTGGATTCCTTTGCCAAAGCAATTGCACCAGTATTGTCACAGAAGATCTTCATTGGTCCCGATGCACTAGGTATGACACCTAGATCGGTAATGAACTCCTTCATCCAGACTCCTTCATTTGCTGCTTCAGAAGCAGCTATGTACTCCGCTTCACATGTAGATCCCACCACGACGCTTTGTTTAGAACTGCACCAACTTACAGCTCCACCGTTTAATAAAAACATGTATCTGGTTTGTGATTTAGAATTGTCCGGATCAGTGTCAAAGCTTGCATCATTTACGACTAGCTCTTTGTCACCTCCATATACGAGAAACATATCCTTAGTCCTTTTCAGGTATTTCAGGATGTTCTTGACCGCTGTCCAGTGATCCACTCCTGGATTACTTTGGTACCTTCCTGCCAAGCTTATTGCTAAGCATACGTCAGGTCTAGTACACAGCATTGCATACATGATAGAGCCTATGGCTGAAGCATAGGGAACATCTTTCATTTCTCTCTATCTTCTGCTGTGGTCGGGCATTGAGTTTGACTCAACTTCACACCTTGTTGCACAGGCAAGAAACCTTTCTTTGCCTGATCCATTTTGAACTTTTTCAAAATTTTGTCAAGGTATGTGCTTTGTGAAAGTCCTATTAAGCGTCTTGATCTATCTCTATAGATCTTGATGCCCAATATGTAAGCAGCTTCACCGAGGTCTTTCATTGAAAAACTTTTATTCAAGTATCCCTTTATGCTATCCAGAAATTCTATATCATTTCCAATTAATAATATGTCATCTACATATAAAATCAGAAATGTTATAGAGCTCCCACTCACTTTCTTGTAAATACAGGCTTCTCCAAAAGTCTGTATAAAACCATATGCTTTGATCACACTATCAAAACGTTTATGCCAACTCCGAGATGCTTGCACCAGTCCATAAATAGATTGCTGGAGCTTGCACACTTTGTTAGCACCTTTTGGATCAACAAAACCTTCTGGTTGCATCATATACAACTCTTCTTCCAGAAATCCATTCAAGAATGCAGTTTTGACATCCATTTGCCAAATTTCATAATCATGAAATGCAGCAATAGCTAACATGATTCGGACAGACTTAAGCATCGCTACGGGTGAGAAAGTCTCATCGTAGTCAACCCCTTGAACTTGTCGAAAACCTTTCGCAACAAGTCGAGCTTTATAGACAGTTACATTACCATCAGCGTCAGTCTTCTTCTTAAAGATCCATTTATTCTTAATGGCTTGCCGATCATCGGGAAAGTCAACCAAAGTCCATACTTTGTTTTCATACATGGATCCCATCTCAGATTTCATGGCCTCTAGCCATTTTGCGGAATCTGGGCTCATCATCGCTTCCTCATAGTTCATAGGTTCATCATGGTCAAGTAACATGACTTCCAGAATAGGATTACCGTACCACTCTGGTGCGGATCTTACTCTGGTAGACCTACGAGGTTCAGTAGAAACTTGATCTGAAGTTTCATGATCAATATCATTAGCTTCCTCACTAGTTGGTGTAGTTGTCACAGGAACCGGTTCTTGTGATGAACTACTTTCCAACAAGGGAGTAGATACAGTTATCTCATCAAGTTCTACTTTCCTCCCACTCACTTCTTTCGAGAGAAACTCCTTCTCTAGAAAGGATCCGATTTTAGCAACGAAAATCTTGCCCTCAGATCTGTGATAGAAGGTGTACCCAATAGTCTCTTTTGGGTATCCTATGAAGACACATTTCTCCGATTTGGGTTCGAGCTTATCTGGTTGAAGTTTCTTCACATAAGCATCGCAGCCCCAAACTTTAAGAAACGACAACTTTGGTTTCTTGCCAAACCACAGTTCATAAGGTGTCGTCTCAACGGATTTTGATGGTGCCCTATTTAACGTGAATGCGTCCGTCTCTAAAGCATAACCCCAAAACGATAGCGGTAAATCAGTAAGAGACATCATAGATCGCACCATATCTAGTAAAGTACGATTACGACGTTCGGACACACCATTTCGTTGTGGTGTTCCGGGTGGCGTGAGTTGCGAAACTATTCCGCATTGTTTCAAGTGTAGACCAAACTCGTAACTCAAATATTCTCCTCCACAATCACATCGTAGAAACTTTATTTTCTTGTTACGATGATTTTCCACTTCACTCTGAAATTCTTTGAACTTTTCAAATGTTTCAGACTTGTGTTTCATTAAGTAGATATACCCATATCTGCTCAAATCATCTATGAAGGTGAGAAAATAACGATACCCGCTGCGAGCCTCAACATTCATTGGACCACAAACATCAGTATGTATGATCTCCAACAAATCAGTTGCTCGCTCCATAGTTCCGGAGAACGGCGTTTTAGTCATCTTGCCCATGAGGCACGGTTCGCAAGTACCAAGTGATTCATAATCAAGTGATTCCAAAAGCCCATCAGTATGGAGTTTCTTCATGCGCTTTACACCGATATGACGTAAACGGCAGTGCCACAAATAAGTTGCACTATCATTATCAACTCTGCATCTTTTGGTTTCAACACTATGAATATGTGTATCACTACTATCGAGATTCAATAAAAATAGACCACTCTTCAAGGGTGTATGACCATAAAAGATATTACTCATATAAATAGAACAACCATTATTCTCTGATTTAAATGAATAACCGTCTCGCATTAAACAAGATCCAGATATAATGTTCATGCTCAACGCTGGCACCAAATAACAATTATTTAGGTCTAAAACTAATCCCGATGGTAGATGTAGAGGTAGCGTGCCGACCGCGATCACATCGACTTTGGAACCATTTCCCACGCGCATCGTCACCTCGTCCTTAGCCAATCTTCGCTTAATTCGTAGTCCCTGTTTCGAGTTGCAAATATTAGCAATAGAACCAGTATCAAATACCCAGGTGCTACTGCGAGCATTAGTAAGGTACACATCAATAACATGTATATCACATATACCTTTGTTCACTTTGCCATCCTTCTTATCCGCCAAATACTTGGGGCAGTTCCGCTTCCAGTGTCCAGTCTGCTTGCAGTAGAAGCACTCAGTTTCAGGCTTAGGTCCAGACTTGGGTTTCTTCTCTTGAGCAGCAACTTGCTTGCCGTTCTTTTTAAAGTTTCTCTTCTTCTTCCCTTTGCCCTTTTTCTTGAAACTGGTGGTCTTGTTAACCATCAACACTTGATGCTCCTTCTTGATTTCTACCTCCGCAGCCTTTAGCATTGCGAAGAGCTCGGGAATAGTCTTGTTCATCCCTTGCATATTATAGTTCATCACGAAGCTCTTGTAGCTTGGTGGCAGTGATTGGAGAATTCTGTCAATGACACTATCATCAGGAAGATTAACTCCCAGTTGAATCAAGTGATTATTATACCCAGACATTTTGAGTATGTGTTCACTGACAGAACTATTCTCCTCCATCTTGCAGCTATAGAACTTATTGGAGACTTCATATCTCTCAATCCGGGCATTTGCTTGAAATATTAACTTCAACTCCTGAAACATCTCATATGCTCCATGACGTTCAAAACGTCGTTGAAGACCCGGTTCTAAGCCGTAAAGCATGGCACACTAAACTATCGAGTAGTCATCAGCTTTGCTCTGCCAGACGTTCTTAACGTCGTCAGTTGCATCAGCAGCAGGCCTGGCACCCAGCGGTGCTTCCAGGACGTAACTTTTCTATGCAGCAATGAGGATAATCCTCAGGTTACGGACCCAGTCTGTGTAATTGCTACCATCATCTTTCAACTTTGCTTTCTCAAGGAACGCATTAAAATTCAATGGAACAACAGCACGAGCCATCTATCTACAAACAAACATAGATAAGCAAAATACTATCAGGTACTAAGTTCATGATAAATTTAAGTTCAATTAATCATATTACTTAAGAACTCCCACTTAGACAGACATCTCTCTAGTCATCCAAGTGATCACGTGATCCAAATCAACTAAACCATGTCCGATCATCACGTGAGATGGAGTAGTTTCAATGGTGAACATCACTATGTTGATCATATCTACTATATGATTCACGTTCGACCTTTCGGTCTCCGTGTTCCGAGGCCATATCTGTATATGCTAGGCTCGTCAAGTATGACCTGAGTATTCCGCGTGTGCAACTGTTTTGCACCCGTTGTATTTGAACATAGAGCCTATCACACTCGATCATCACGTGGTGTCTCAGCACGAAGAACTTTCGCAATGGTGCATACTCAGGGAGAACACTTCTTGATTATTAAGTGAGAGATCATCTTAAAATGCTACCGTCAATCAAAGCAAGATAAGATGCATAAAGGATAAACATCACATGCAATCAATATAAGTGATATGATATGCCCATCATCATCTTGTGCTAGTGATCTCCATTTTCGAAGCACCGTCGTGATCACCATCGTCACCGGCGCGACACCTTGATCTCCATCGTAGCATCGTTGTCGTTACGCCATCTATTGCTTCTATGACTATCGCTACCGCTTAGTGATAAAGTAAAGCAATTACAGGGCGTTTGCATTTCATACAATAAAGCGACAACGATATGGCTCCTGCCAGTTGCCGATAACTTTGGTTACAAAACATGATCATCTCATACAATAAAATATAGCATCACGTCTTGACCATATCACATCACAACATGCCCTGCAAAAACAAGTTAGACGTCCTCTACTTTGTTGTTGCAAATTTTACGTGGCTGCTACGGGCTTAGCAAGAACCGTTCTTACCTACGCATCAAAACCACAACGATAGTTCGTCAAGTTAGTGTTGTTTTAACCTTCGCAAGGACCGGGCGTAGCCACACTCGATTCAGCTAAAGTGAGAGAGACAGACACCCGCCAGCCACCTTTAAGCACGAGTGCTTGCAATGGTGAAACCAGTCTCGCGTAAGCGTACGCGTAATGTCGGTCCGGGCCGCTTCATCTCACAATACCGCCGAACCAAAGTATGACATGTTGGTAAGCAGTATGACTTGTATCGCCCACAACTCACTTGTGTTCTACTCGTGCATATAACATCAACGCATAAAACCAGGCTCGGATGCCACTGTTGGGGAACGTGGTAATTTCAAAAAAATTCCTACGTACACGCAAGATCATGGTGATGGCATAGCAACGAGAGGGGAGAGTGTTGTCCACGTACCCTCGTAGACCGTAAGCGGAAGCGTTAGCACAACGTGGTTGATGTAGTCGTACGTCTTCACGATCCGACCGATCCAAGCACCGAACGTATGGCACCTCCGAGTTCAGCACACGTTCAACTCGATGACGATCCTCGGGCTCTGATCCAGCAAGGCTTCAGGGATGAGTTCCGTCAGCACGACGGCATGGTGACGATGATGATGTTCTACCGGCGCAGGGCTTCGCCTAAACTCCGCGACGATATGAGCAAGGTGGAATATGGTGAAGGGGGGCACCGCACATGGCTAAGGAACGATCTGTAGATCAACTTGTGTGTTATGGGGTGCCCCTCTGCCCCCGTATATAAAGGAGCAAGGGGGGAGGCCGGCCGGCCCCTTGGGCGCACCAAGGGAGGAGGAATCCTCCTCCTAGTAGGAGTAGGACTCCTCCTTTCCTACTCCTACTAGGAGGGGGAAAGAAGGGGGAGAGGGGAAAGGAAAGAGGGGGGCGCCCCCCCCCCTCCTAGTCCAATTCGGACCAGAGGGGGGAGGGGGTGCGCGGCCCATGCTGGCCGCCCCTCTCTCCTT
>NC_041387.1:623618328-623619572 GCF_002162155.2 Triticum dicoccoides
CCCCCCGGCACTCCGGTTTTCTTCGAAATCACCCGGAACACTTCCGGTGTCCGAATATAGTCGTCCAATATATCAATCTTTATGTCTCGACCATTTCAAGACTCCTCGTCATGTCCGTGATCACATCCGGGACTCTGAACAAACTTTGGTACATCAAAACTTATAAACTCATAATAAAACTGTCATCGTAACGTTAAGCGTGCGGACCCTACGGGTTCGAGAACTACGTAGACATGACCTAGAACCATTCTCGGTCAATAACCAATAGCGGGACCTGGATGCCCATATTGGTTCCTACATATTCTACGAAGATCTTTATCGGTCAAACCGCATAACAACATACGGTATTCCCTTTGTCATCAGTATGTTACTTGCCCGAGATTTGATCGTCGGTATCCAATACCTAGTTCAATCTCGTTACCGGCAAGTCTGTTTACTCGTTCCATAATGCATCATCCCGTAACCAACTCATTTGGTCACATTGCTTGCAAGGCTTATAATGATGTGCATTACCGAGAGGGGCCAGAGATACCTCTCCGACAATCGGAGTGACAAAACCTAATCTCGAAATACGCCAACTCAACATGTACCTTTGGAGACACCTGTAGTACTCCTTTATAATCACCCAGTTACGTTGTGACGTTTGGTAGTACCCAAAGTGTTCCTCCGGTAAACCGGAGTTGCATATTTCTCATAGTTACAGGAACATGTATAAGTCATGAAGAAAGCAATAGCAGTATACTAAATGATCAAGTGCTAGGCTAACGGAATGGGTCATGTCAATCACATCATTCTTCTAATGATGTGATCCCATTAATCAAATGACAACACATGTCTATGGTTAGGAAACATAACCATCTTTGATTAATGAGCTAGTCAAGTAGAGGCATACTAGTGACTATATGTTTGTCTATGTATTCACACATGTATCATGTTTCCGGTTAATACAATTCTAGCATGAATAATAAACATTTATCATGATATGAGGAAATAAATAATAACTTTATTATTGCCTCTAGGGCATATTTCCTTCAGCTCGGCCTTATGCCTGGTGTTTTGTTCCACTCTTGCCGCCCTAGTTTCCGTCATACCGGTGTTATGTCCCTTGATTTTGCGTTCCTTACGCGGTTGGGTGATTTATGGGACCCCCTTGACAGTTCGCTTTGAATAAAACTCCTCCAGCAAGGCTCAACCTTGGTTTTACCATTTGCCTCACCACCACCTATACTTTTCCCTTGGGAGTC
>NC_041387.1:623619808-623702136 GCF_002162155.2 Triticum dicoccoides
TGCTTCTCTAAGTGCTGGTCCGAACCGAGCTGCCTGCGGGGCCACCTCGGGAAAACTTGAGGGATGGTTTTACTCGTAGCTAGTCTCATCCGGTGTTGCCCTGAGAACGAGATATGTACAGCTCCTATCGGGATTGTCAGCACATAGGGTGGCTTTGCTGGTTTTGTTTTACCATTGTCGAAATGTCTTGTAAACCGGGATTTCGAGACTGATCGGGTATTCTCGGGAGAACGAATATCCTTCGTTGACCATGAGAGCTTATAATGGGCTAAGCTGGGACACCCCTGCAGGGTATAAACTTTCGAGATCCGTGCCCGCGGTTATGTGGCAGATGGGAATTTGTTAATGTCCGGTTGTAGATAAGTTGACACTAGATTCGAATTAAAACGCATCAACTGTGTGTGTAGCCGTGATGGTCTCTTTTCGGTGGAGTCCGGGAAGTGAACACAGTTTTGGGTTATGTTTGACGTAAGTAGTTTCAGGATCACTTCTTGGTCACTGCTAGCTTCTCGACCGTTCCGTTTGCTTCTCTTCTCGCTCTTATTTGCGTATGTTAGCCACCATATATGCTTAGTCGCTGATGCAACCTCACCATTTACCCCTTCCTTTCCTTTTAAGCTTTCCTAGTCTTGATACCCATGGTAATGGGATTGCTGAGTCCTCGTGGCTCACAGATTACTACAACAACAGTTGCAGGTATAGGTTATGCGATGATCATGACGCGAGAGTGATGTTTGCTTGTTTTGGAGTTCTTCTTCTGCTTCTTCTTCGATCAGGGGATAGGTTCCAGGTCGGCAGCCTGGGCTAGCAGGGTGGATGTCGTTCGAGTTTCTGTTTGTGTTACATCTGTAGCCGGATGTTGCTCTTATGTATTGTGATGTTGTATTCATGTGGCATTGTATGCCTCTTGTATGTATCCCCAACTATTATGTAATGGTATGATGTAATGATATCCACCTTGCAAAAGTGTCTCCAATATGCGCTTCTATCCTTGGTGGGACCTTCGAGTTCCTTTAGGATAGGGTCGCATATTGGGCGTGACAGCACCAGGGGCACTCCAGCGCCGCCAGCAACACCCCTACGGCACCGGGCCCCTCGCCGCCGCTGCTGCCGGCCCTCATCGCGGCGGTGGCGGCTCCCCTCGCCACCGAAGGAGACTTGGGGTGGTGGAATATGGATTCCACCACTGGAGTTACTGGGGCGGCGAGAGTCGGTGCGTCGCCGATCTGCGACCAGGGCGGTGACCCTGCATCGGTGGTGGCTGAGACCTTCTCCGGCGGCGCCATGACCGGTGGCGGATGTAGGGCTGTGGTTGGTGGTATTGGACTATACCCAGATCTGATCTGGGTGGATCTCCCGTGCCGCCTACCTAGTTCTACTTTGCTGCGTGGTAGGGTCGGATTCGGTGGAGGGTCGCCCCTGCGTTGTCACCACTCATCCCGCTGCTAGACCATTGTCGCTGCTTGGGTTCGGTATGGTAGATCATGCAGGGTGCCAACCGGCGACGTGGGGGCTCCAGGCTCGGCCTGAATAAAGGCGGCGGTCCTAGGGTTCTTCAAGTGACAAGAAGAAGATCTGCCTGACGCCTATCCTCCTTGATCTGGACGGAGTGTCGGGTTCCGGAAGGCTCCACCGGTGAAATCCCATGGGCGTGTTATACCTGGAGATTGCTGGATCAGGTGGGATTCGGTCGTGCCCACTGGTTTTCCATTTAGGAGGGAGTGGTGTGATACTCTGCTATCTATTGCCATCATGGGATATTTTTAGTTCCATGGTGAAGTCAAAGGCAGAGAATTTCATGGAAGCCGAGATTGGAGGACAAGTAATGGTGATTGGAGGCTTTATGGCGATGAGGAACTTGCTTGGAGTTTCAGGTTTTGTAGCAGCGGTATGTAAGTGGGGGCAACAACACAGGTGAAGTTCAAAGACTTATCTCTTAGGGTGAAAACCCTAGGTCTGGCCTTAATTGGTTGTGTCTAGCAATGGCCTTGTTAAAGGCATTGTTTTGAGAGCAGGGACTATCTTTAGGGTGAAAACCCGAGATATATGATCGGGCGACAACGGCGCTTGAGCATTGTTTCCTTCTTTGAGGCGTCGCTTTTGGAGAACTTGGACTTCAGGTGTTGTTTTGGTTGTGGTTGTACTGATGTTGCAAGGACTGGAACTCTATAGCGAGGCTATTCTTTTTCTTTAGCTTCTTATTTTATTGGCTGTGTGCATCCGTAATGCCATTAGGGTATTGCATTGTTGCAGAGGCTAGGTGTAATTGGTATCTTCGCGGTATTAATATATTTCCTTTATCAAAAAAACAAATGTGTTATCAGCAAGATACTAGAAGCATGGGAGTTGACTATGTACGTTCTAGCTAAGATGCTATAGAAGAAAGAAGAAGTTCAAAGTGCGCTGTGAATTGAAGGAAGGTTCTTTGTATAGGATCAGTTGTTCTTACCGTAAGCTCGAATGTGTGGGCACACCATGCTCTCACATATTCTACATCTTGGGAATACGTCAAGTAGAACTACTGCCCAGGTGTTGTGTTCCCATGAGGTGGACGATGAGTGTGAAGTCTGCTTATCCTCCTACCAGAAAGGGCGAGATGTATGACTATTCGGAAAGCCTTGTGAGGTACAGTGAGTCGTGGAATTTGAGTCACGCGACATGTTTTCGGGCATGTCAATCTAATGAGGAGTATCAGCGTCTAAAGATGGTTCTGAGTGCACAAGATGGCAACAAGAAATAAAGTAGTGGTTAGAAGGAATGCATTAGGTTTGGTCTAGTGTTGCCATAGACGACGAAAATTGATTCTGGAGATTTGGGAAAGGTTCTTAGTCTCCTTCATGTGCAAGGGCGAGGTGCACCGAAGAAAAGGTTGCAGGCAAAGATGAAGAAGCAAAGATCAAAGAGGAACTGTTCCATCCGTAAAGCCTCGTGGGCATATATATAGGAGTACATGATCTACTTGGAGTACAAGGCAAGCCAGAATATTTCCTAGTCTAACCTATGTTTCCTAATACAATCACGTTACTCAACATCCCCCCGCAGTCACAACGGTAGCCACGCAGACGGTGAGACTGGAGAAGAATCCGAAGGCAAGCCGACGGACACCCCCCCTTAGTCGTAACGGTCGACGGATCACGGAGTCGTGGCTGGAGTGGAAACCAACGAGGTTGCTCAAGCAGGCGGTAGCCCTTTATGCCGTTTGTTGATGTAGCCAAGAGCGTGGGTGGTGGAGCCGTGGTCGAGGTAGCCGTGCGAAGAATGTCGTGGTCGATGTCAAGTTGGGGTGCGCCGACCAGGCTTGCCAGGCCCGGTGTCGAGGAAATCACCGTGGAGCCGCGGGCGCAAGAGGGCACCGAGTTAGTCATGGGCACAGTGGTGACGAGGTAGTGGTGCGTCGGAAGGATGATGGTGTTGACGACACATCGCGGTGGGTTTGCCAAGCCCGAGGACACATCATGGACGAAGGCATGCACCGGTGTTGCCAGCACCGGGCATGCATAGACGGACGAAGACGAAGTTGACGAAGCGCCGACCAGGCTTGCCAGGCCCGGGGACACGTCGTGGATGAAGGTGAAGGAAATATGCCCTAGAGGCAATAATAAAGTTATTATTTATTTCCTTATTTCATGATAAATGTTTATTATTCATGCTAGAATTGTATTAACCGGAAACATAATACATGTGTGAATACATAGACAAACATATAGTCACTAGTATGCCTCTACTTGACTAGCTCATTAATCAAAGATGGTTATGTTTCCTAACCATAGACATGTGTTGTCATTTGATTAATGGGATCGCATCATTAGGAGAATGATGTGATTGACATGACCCATTCCGTTAGCCTAGCACTTGATCATTTAGTATGTTGCTATTGCTTTCTTCATGACTTATACATGTTCTTGTAACTATGAGATTATGCAACTCCCGTTTACCGGAGGAACACTTTGGGTGCTACCAAACGTCACAACGTAACTGGGTGATTATAAAGGAGTACTACAGGTGTCTCCGAAGGTACATGTTGGGTTGGCGTATTTCGAGATTAGGTTTTGTCACTCCGATTGTCGGAGAGGTATCTCTGGGCCCTCTCGGTAATGCACATCACTATAAGCCTTGCAAGCAATGTAGCTAATGAGTTAGTTACGGAATGATGCATTACGTAACGAGTAAAGAGACTTGCCGGTAACGAGATTGAACTAGGTATTGGATACCGACGATCGAATCTCGGGCAAGTAACATACCGATGACAAAGGGAACAAAGTATGTTGTTATGCGGTTTGACCGATAAAGATCTTCGTAGAATATGTAGGAGCCAATATGGGCATCCAGGTTCCGCTATTGGTTATTGACCAAGAATAGTTCTAGGTCATGTCTACATAGTTCTCGAACCCGTAGGGTCCGCACGCTTAAGGTTTCGATGACAGTTATATTATGAGTTTATGAGTTTTGATGTACCGAAGGAGTTCGGAGTCCCGGATGAGATCGGGGACATGACGAGGAGTCTCGAAATGGTCGAGATGTAAAGATCGATATATTGGACGACTATATTCGGAGTTCGGAAAGGTTCCGAGTGATTCGGGTATTTTTCGGAGTACCGGAGAGTTACAGGAATTCGCCGGGGAATATATGGGCCTTATTGGGCCATACGAGAATTAAGGAGAGAGGCCGAAAGGAAGGAGGCGCGCAGCCCCCCTCTGGTCCGAATTGGACAAGGGGTGCAGCCCCTCTTTCCTTCCTCCTCTCCCCCTCTTTCCCCCTTCTCCTACTCCAACAAGGAAGGAAGGAGTCCTACTCCCGGTGGGAGTAGGACTCCCCTTGGTGCGCCTCTCCCTGGCCGGCCGCCTCCTCCCCTTGCTCCTTTATATACGGGGGCAGGGGGACACCCCATGGAACACAAGTTGATCTACGGATCGTTCCTTAGCCGTGTGCGGTGCCCCCCTCCACCATATTCCACCTCGGTCATATCGTCGCGGAGTTTAGGCGAAGCCCTGCGCCGGTAGAACATCATCATCGTCACCACGCCATCGTGCTGACGGAACTCATCCCCGAAGCTTTGCTGGATCGGAGCCCGGGGATCGTTATCGAGCTGAACGTGTGCTGAACTCGGAGGTGCCGTACGTTCGGTGCTTGGATCGGTCAGATCGTGAAGACGTACGACTTCATCAACCGCGTTGTCGTAACGCTTCCGCTTACGGTCTACGAGGGTACGTGGACAACACTCTCCCCTCTCGTTGCTATGTCATCACCATGATCTTGCGTGTACATAGGAAATTTTTTGAAATTACTACGTTCCCCAACAGAAGGCACGCATCGGTGTTGCCAGCACCGGGCATGCGTAGACGAGGGACCTGCATGAGTTGTACGCCAAGTCGGAGAAGTCGGAGGGGCCAGCAGAGAAGAACTCGACGACGATTGTGGCGCCCATCGGCGCGGGGTCGATGTCACCAACGGTGGTCGGACTAGACGAAGTGGTCGGGGTAGATGACGGCGACGCTGGCGATGGCTGGTGCTTGGACGAAGACCGAAGGGGGTGGACGGGCGGCGGTGGCAGCCACGAAGGTAGCGGCGGCGGCGGCCTAACGGCGGCGGCGGCTAGGTTAGGAGTGTGGCGGCGGTGCTCAAAGTAGGCGAAGAACCCTGACAGCGTGACAAAGACCGGTGCGGATGATGGCGTTCCCGCGCCAAGGGAGACGGTGCGGCGCATACCACAGGAGGTCGACGCGCGGTGACGGCGGAGTGGATCACGGGCCGCGGCACTACGGCCCGAAGGGGCGACGCAGCGGCAGCAGGAGGGTCGGGGCGACGGCGGGAAGACCTCAGAGCGGCGGCGGGGACCGCGGGCCGCAACGCTGCGGCCCGAAGGGGCGACTCAACAGCGGTTCACGAGTTGGTGCAGCCGCGGGGACGGCCTCGGGGCGGCGGCAGCGACCGCGTATCGCGACACTACGGCCCAAAGGGGCGACGCACGGGTCGATGCAGCCGCGAGGAGAACCACGGGGCGGCGGCGCTGCGGCCCGACGGGGCGACGCAGCGGCAGCCCAATGCTCGATCGGTGGAGAGGCGTGCTGAACTCGGGGACGATCTTCACGGGACCTGCAGAGGCGTGCGTAACCGACGGGCCAGGTCGGTCGCACGGCGTAGATGAGGCGGATCACCGCGACGAGCGGGTGATCAAGTCGATCGCGCGCGAGGTCGGGGACGCCGCTCGGTGGAGGTGTGGTGGTGGCGGAGTCCGAGATGAAGTCGGCGACGACGGACGGCGTGAGACATCGTGCGGACGAGATTGTCAGCACCGGCACCCGGGCTGCCAAAGCAACACCAGTGACCGAGCAGCGAGGCCCGAGCGACCAACAGATCAGCGGCGCCCGAGTTGAGGCAGCCGACAAGCCTGACGCAGCCGTCCCGACGCAGCCGAGGACGAGGCCGGCGAGGTAGACCGTCGGGCCGCCGTGCATACGCGGCGGAGGCGGGTGATGTGGATCGATGGGCGGGCTGGCGCGCGAGCGACGACTATGATTGGCCTTCGCATGGCGCGTGGCCGCCGGGTCGGGGCGATGCAAGTGTCCCGATCGGAGCAGGGTGGTGACGGTCGGCGCAGGGCGATGGGCGGACCGACGCGCGGACGACGGCTGGCCCTGACAGGCCGCCTCGACGCGCGTGGCTGCTGGGTCGGAGGAGAGGCCGGTTGGTCGCGCCGGGGTCGAAGTAGAGGCGCTCGGTGTCGACGGCGGCGGCGGGCCACGCAAACCGATCAAGCATAGATCGGAAAACCAAAAAGAAAAACGTCGAGCAAAATGACCGGCTAGAGAGCGAAAAAATCCGGAGCAAGGGCTCGGGAAAAAGACTCTCTAGGGCAGCCTGCCAACACGACCGCCGGACGAACCCTAGGTACGGGCGGCGCGGCCCCCGGCGGCGGTCATGGAGGCCGACCGCCCCGGGAGCAGCGCGTAGGTGCGAAAGCGGTGGCGGCTAGGGTTTAGGATCGACTTGCGATAGATACAATGTCAGAAGGGAGAGAGGGATTTGGTGGAATAGTTGTTGTATTGCTTGAGCCTCATGGGCATATATATAGGAGTACATGATCTACTTAGAGTACAAGGCAAACCAGAATATTTCCTAGTCTAACCTATGTTTCCTAATACAATCACGTTACTCAACACGAACTGTGGCTACTGTGGGATAGAAGGTCACGATTCGTTGTATATGCAATAAATTGGAAGAGGTGTCAAATATGTTTAATTTTTTTTTTGCGGGGGGAAAAGCATTTCATTAATTGATAATGGTTTTACATTCCTCACTAATGATAGTGCTAATCTCCTGGGGTACATTAGAGAGCCAGCATGCAGTGCGTTGTTGGCCACGGCCAATGGCTGCCATGGCGTGGCTTGCCTTGTTCTGTGCTCTGCCAATTCGCCGGACGTGGGTCTCCCTTTCCTTGAGCAAGTCAGCCACATCTGCAAGTTGATACATGTTGCTAGATCGGTCTGGTGTACTGGACGAAAGTAGAGTGACTAACTCGGCGCAGTCGGATTCCACCATAATGGGTGTCGTAGACCAATGCAGCGCTAGTCGTAGGCCTTCTTCGCATGCTGCTAGTTCCGATTCGAAGGGGCTTTGGCAGTTGAAGAGCCACCTACAAGCTGCAAATATCACACTACCAGTATGGTCACGTAATATCATTCCTGCTCCCGCCGTTCCATCAGCAGCAACGAAAGAACCATCAAAGTTCAGCTTGACACAACCTTCCGGTGGCGGTTCCCATTCAGCCGTGGACAGTTCAGACTGCTCGCGTTTGGATGGTTTCTTTTGCCCTGCTAAACCTGCCGGTTGCTTGCCTTTAGTCAGGTCCTCATTGGGATAGTGTTTGATCAAAAGCAACGTCTCCACATAGCTGCACAAAAATCGCCTGGACGCTTCTATCGGGATGAATGGCTTCTCATGTGTGATTTCCTTACGGACGTACCAAACTCACCATAACAACATTAGCAGGAGCATACGACGGGTGTCATCCAGGTCCTGTAGAACTAACAACAGCCAATCTGGCTCATCTCTATGCATGACTTCATCCGACGGCAGGTCCCACACCCTACGCATAGCATCCCAGAGATCGCGGGCATGAGGGCACCTGGTTAATGCATGTTGGGTAGTCTCGGCTTCAAGGCCACATATTTCGCAGGTGTTCTCCAACTCTAGGTGTCGCCGACGTTTATTCTCACGAGTTGCTAGCGCATCTCGTGCTGCTTTCCAAGCAAATACGTTAACCTTTGGTGGAGCTCCACTATTCCAAAGCAGCTTCCATGCCGTCCGAGATCCATCAGGTCGGGAGCTGGACTGACCTTCACCATCGCCTGTCATGATCATATCCCTTGCCATGTTATAAGCAGACCGCACTGAGAATCGTCCATGCTTATCTGGGTGCCAAGCAATAGTGTCAGCCTCTAGGCGCCGTGATGGTTTGATTTTGAGAATTTCCGTTGCATCAACAGGGAGAAAATGTTGATGAACCAAGGTTGCGTTCCATGAACCGTCCACGTTCAGGAGATCAGCAACCCACCTCAGTCTGCATCTTCCTTTAGGTGTGACTGGTCGGAGAGAAGGTCCCGGGGGAATCCATGGGTCGCGCCATAGACGGATACTAGCTCCATTACCCACACGCCAAATGCAGCCCTGTTTTACCAACTCCAGACCATACTCTATCGCTTGCCATGTCGAGGATGCATTCCCACTAAATACCGTGTCTGTGATTTCGCCATTGGGATAGTATTTTGCTCGAAGGACCTGCGCACATAAGCTCTCTGGGTACTGGATTAGGCGCCACGCTTGCCGAGCTAACGGTGCCTGATTAAACAACCGGAGATCCTTAAACCCCATGTCGCCTCGCATTTTGGGCCGCAACATGATGTCCCATCCGACCCAATGAGTTTTGCGTTTACCTCTTTCTGCACCCCACCAATATCGACGAATCATCTTTGTAAGCTCATCACAAAGGCCAGCCGGGACTTTGAATACGCTCATAATGTACACAGGAAGAGCTTGTGCAATGGCTTTGATTTTTATCTCCTTCCCCCCAATGGACAGATAATTATCACCCCCATTCCATCAAATTCTTTGCTAGTTTCTCCTCCAAGCTCTTCAATTTACCCCTACTCATCCTACCTTCTGGTGTTGGGAGACCGAGGTATTTGGCTTCAAAAGTAACCTGAGTTATCTGCAATATGCCCTTTATATTGTTCTGTATCGTCATCGGGCATGCGGGGCTAAAAAGAAGTGAACATTTTTGGGGGTTGATGACTTGCCCCGTCCCATTAGCATATGTCTCGAGCACACACTTGACCCTTACAGCCTGTTCTGGTTCTGCCTTAAAGAAAAGCAGAGAGTCATCTGCAAATAGCAAGTGTGAAATTCCCGGGGCCCTTCGGCAGACTTTGAGCGGAGTGATCGTACCGTGGGTATTTTCACGACGTAGGAGTGCAGAGAGACCGTCAGCGACAAAAAGGAACAAGAATGGAGATAGTGGATCACCTTGGCGTAGACCTCTGGAAGGGACGAATGAATCAAGGAGGGTACCATTAAATTTAACCGAGTAGCTCACCGAGGTAACGCAGGACATAATCCAATCAACCCATCGGGGAGCGAAACCCAACCTCTGCATCATTCTTCTGAGGAAGTCCCAGTCGACTCTGTCATATGCCTTAGATAAATCCAATTTGTATGCACAAAAGGATTCATGTACCTTGCTGCAGTGCTCAATTGCATGAAAACACTCAAACGCCACTAATGCATTGTCAGTAATCAAGCGCCCCGGGACAAAGGCACTTTGATTCAGTGATACAATCTCACCAAGTATTGGCCTGAGTCTATTGACGAGACATTTTGCCACTATCTTGTATAGGACTGAGCACAGACTGATAGGACGGAAATCTTTAAGAGTTTCCGGTTGATCTGATTTTGGAATGAGCACAATCGCTATGGAGTTCGTCTCAGAGGGCATATATCTCGTGGCAAAGAAAAGACGTATTGCCGCTACCACCGTGGTCTTCAGGACAGCCCAGTTTCGTTGGTAGAACCGTGCCGGGAATCCATCCGGCCCGGGTGCTTTCAAGGGCCCAATCTGAAACAAAGCGTCTGCAATCTCCTTCTCCGAAAACTCCATGCACAGTGAAGTGTTCATATCTTCTGTAACTTTCTGCTCTACCAAGTTGAGAATTTTATCCGCATTTAGAGATGGGTCGCGGGTGAACAACTCTTTGAAGAATGAAGATGCCATCAGTTCCATGACCGAGGGGTTGTTCTGCCATACCCCCGTGTCGTCCTTCAACTTTTTTATCTTGTTCTTTCGGGCTCTCCAAACAGATTGGCTATGGAAAAACTTAGTGTTTCTGTAACCGTCTTTGAGCCAATTAACACGTGAGCGTTGCAGCCAAAGAAGCTCCTCTTTATAGAGCAACTCGTCCATGCTATCAGATAGTCGGCGGATTTCGCATTGGTCACCATTTGATTGCACTAGCTGCTCAAGTTTACGTCGTGTACGTTCCACCTCTCGCATGATATTACCAAACCGCCGTCGGCTCCAGCCATGTAGCTCCTCCATGATTTTGTTTAGTCCAGCTGTTACCGAAGCCAGATTCCCACTTGTTTGGGTAGCATCCCAAGCCCTCTGGATGATCTCTGGCAATTTGCCTGCTCGTTCCCAGAATATTTCATATCGGTTGGTGCGGCCACGGCTTGGTGGGCGCTCTTCCTTCTGCAGCTCAATTATGATCGGTAGATGATCAGAACAAGGGGACACGAGGTGTACCACACGTGCATCAGAGAATAAGTCCCTCCAGCGGTCGTCGGCCAGGGCTCGGTCCAACCTAACTTTGACATTCGCTCTTCCTTTTCGCTTGTTATCATATGTGAATGGTGCTCCTGAAAACCCAAGGTCATGGAGCTCACAGTCTTGGACGATGTCACGGAAGGCTGCAATCTGGCAAGCAGGCCGAGGGGTAGCTGACAAGTGCTCGCATTGCCAGAGAGCTTCATTGAAGTCTCCCATCAGCATCCACGGGAGATCACTACTAGCCCTCAATATGTGCTTTATTCATTAATATAGTGCATGCCAATAATTACATTTCTTTGTTGTGCAGGACATGATGGAAGCAAACTGTTGGGTACAGCTCTCTCTACAACGGGTTTCGTGGTAGGAAACTGTTGCGCTTATGATCTTATTATCAAGTATTAATTTCTGTAAGTATTTTGTGATAAGAAACAATTGTTGCTTGGTCGAGTAAAAGATTGAAACTGTCTCCATGTTACTGATCTACCCAGTGCCATATTCCTTCTCCTTTCGTTCGATTGGGCGTCGTCGAGCTTTTGGGCTGATCATGTGCTATGTTTCCATGGGTTCCACCTGATGTCATTGGATGCACAAGGAACGGGCTACATGCATCGATATCCCTTCGCAGTACTTGTACGCCAGACGATCTCGTTCCAATTTGTTTTATGCTAAATAATGTCAAATAAATCTAGTTAACTGTAATGCCTATAGTTCTCGGCCTTCAAACCTTTGACCCTATCCCGCATCAAGGGCGCACAAGCGTTCGTTGACCAAGTGTCCGCAAAAGTTGTGAAACCCAAAGCCTCCCCTCCTGAGAGGTCACTTCCAAGGGGAGGAAAAGCCTGTAGTTCGAGTAGTTTTAAGATGGTTCAGATCCTAGTTCTAATCCTTTTTTAAATCCATTTTCTAAATCCATGATCAAATCATAGTTGAAATCCATGTTGAAATTTAGTAAAAAAAAACTTCTATTGTTGAGATGGGGAATGAAGATGTCTTGTACCCACTGATAAACATGTTGCATGTGAGTTGCTTGTGATTACTGTATATAAGACGAGTTGGACGAACCATTTAGAAATCAGAATAACCTTTTTGATAAGGGTTTCTATAGTAGTGCCCCATCTTGGGTTCCTAGTCTTTGGCTAGGATGACAGAGTTCGGCATCGTCGAAATGGCTGCTCCGGTAGCGGACGGGGCATTGCAATATCTACGTGCTTAATTTTCTATAGTTCTTAACTTTTAGTGGAATTTATTTTGAAGAAAATACAATAACTACTACTCCCTCCATCCCATAATATAAGAGCGTTTTTGACACTACACTAGTGTAAAAAGCGCTCTTATATTATGGGAGTAATTGATAGAGGGAGACATGGATTTTTGAAGGACAATAAGTTAATACATTCAAAGTACTTAAAACTCACGTGTTTGAACAATACATGAACTGTAGTACATAAATCATTAGTGAGCCAAAAGCTTGAAAGTACAAGGCCTCTAGATGCAACATTTAAATCATTAGTGAGCCAAAAGCTTGAAAGTACAAGGCCTATAGATGCAACATTTTTTCCTTTTCTTGACAAAATTATAGACGGCAAGCGGCGCAGCTGCATTCTCTTACAAACAATAAGTGGACAAGGTGATATTTGTGCAATTGCCAGTAATTTCCTGGAAGAGGGGAAATATGACATCGTTAGTGAAATTTTTGATAGGAATTATGTAGGTAGGAAATAACATAAGGGAACTAAGTTTTTTGTTTTTAAAGTATCTGCCTAAAAAATTGTTGATGTGAGAAACTTCCCAAAATAAAACAACTACACCCCAAAATTGATGTGTTTATTATATAACCGATTGAACAATAGCAAACGAGAAACGTCACAGGTCATAATTTGTGCCTAAAATACCAGGTAAGAAAACTCACATATTCCTTTTCATCACCGGATTGCAATTTTATCCAATTCTAGTAATTGAGTCCAGTGTCGCCCTTAAAACTAGATCATCTTTGCTCGAGTTCTTGTAGTATTTATTTGTAGCTTTTGTAGGCTTGCCAGTTTGTTCCTTCCTGCGGGTTAAAACGAAATAAATTAGAGTGTTAATTCATGGGCCAATGATCAGTTTAATAGTAATTAAGATTATGTTTGTCAGTAAAAACATACGACCTCCAAACGGTTGGATCACCCCAAGAATCAAAGAACGATCCATGTATTATGACATATATGGTTCTTTGGCTGAAGAGCATCTATATGGCTTAGGCCGCGTCTAGAACTTTGAATGAGTAAATTCATATAGGAAAAATTGCGACCATGTTGTGTTGTTCTCATCAGGGTTCCTATGAAATCAGGTAAAGAAAATTCCATAGCATTTTGGAGGAAAATAAACATGAGGGGCTTTCTCCTATTTTTCTCCCCCTACATATGCCTATAATCCATACATTTTTCCTTTGTGTCTGAAGTTTTAAACCGGCGGTGAAGTATATTTATGACTTCTTACATGAATCTCATTTTCTAGGTGTTTTTAGAATTTATCTTGGGTAAGTCGGTTTTCTGGGTCATTAGATTAAGATCCAACAACCGGCCTTCTTTCTTCTTCCTCAACTTTCTTGCTCATCCAATCGTTTCTCCTCCCATAAAATTGACTTATACAAATTGCAAATTCAGTCAACTTACATATAGCTATTGTGGTATTTTTAAGATCAGTGCTTTCTAAATTGGACTTGGCTTTTAATTTTGTTGTCGATTTTCCCACTGACAAAGGTTAACGTGATCCTAACGATAAATTGAGCTACACCTATATAGCGCGTCCGATGCTCTCAAAGCTAACAACTGCGCTTTTTTTCTTCCTGATAAAAGACAGTAGTAGCGCACACACACACATGTCTGAATTAAACATGACGAAGCTCACCTCATAAGTTCATCTATTCACTTTACGATTAGCCGCAGCTGCAGACGTGATTAGCTAGCGGCAAGAGCCGATTCTGGTGAATAAACATAGCTTTTCCGGAAAAAAAATCACCTGTTGCTGCCACCGGTCGCCACCTCTGGCTGAACCTGCTCCGCCACCGGCAGCCGGACAAGGGGGCTCTGACCCATCCTTGCTCTTTCTTCCTCCTTCGTCCTCCTCTCTCTCTCTCTCTCTCTCTCTCTCTCTCTCTCTCTCTCTCTCTTCTCTCTCTCTTCTCTCTCTCTCTCTCCCTCTCTCTCTCCCTCTCTCTCTCTAACCCGCTTGTCGTTGTTTGCTGCCTCGGGAGCGCTGCAGGATGCAGCTGTATTTAAAGAACTGTATCCGAGTACAAAATTACGGATTAGGTGTATGCGCTTTTTGGTTTATCTTGATTACCTTTTTTACGCTTTTTTGCAGGCATGAAGTGTGCCGCTTCACAACTGTCATTTGTGAAAGCATGGCCATTTGCCTCTTGGTCTTTACCCTGACGTAGGAGCGGTTTCAGACTTCTATTCTGTACGGTCAAGTTGAGCTTGCTGACTGCATTAGTACTATATAAAAATGGTTTTCAGGAAAGCTGCACTTTGTGAACTATCCAAGTTTCAAGGAAAAGGATGAAGAGGGCGTTGGTGGGGATGAAGAGGGCGTTGGTGGCCGAAAGGAAGGAGGATAAGTTGACTTGGTTGTACGAGATCAAGATGATGGAGGAGGAGAGGAGGAAGGCAAAAGTGGTGATCGAGGAGAGGAAGGTGCAAGCGGAAGAAAGAAGACTTCCAATTGAGTAGCAAAGGTTTGCAATGGAGGCCGAGGAAAGAGCAAACAAGAGGCACATTCAGGAGCACTGCCTTGCATTGGAGGCCCAGGAACACAAGAACAAGAGATCAGTCGAGGAGTGTGCTATCATGTTCATGAACCCAAGCAATATGGACGAGAGGGTGATTCGTGTAGATCTTGGCTAAGTCGTTTGGTGGTGGTGTCGGCAATGATGGTGGTGGCGATGCTCACAGTGATGGCATGTGTGTGGTTCACTTGTGATTGATGTTGGTTGTTGATCCACCACGTGCTTGGTGGTTTTTTGGAACGAACTTGTTGAATTTGATGCCTTTTGGCTCAAACATGATTATGCTGTAGTTGTTTGTTGGATTGGATGAGGAAGTGTATTTATGTCCATAGTTGAATTATGATGTGGTGCATTTGAATTGTTCAAGTGCATGTTGAAATGTGGTGCACTTGCTTGACATTGTGCGAACTTTTGGAAGAATTGGCAAAGGGAACTTTTAGGGGGATTAAGTTTTAGGGAAAGGGCTAGAGGATGGGGTGAAGTTTGGGGGATTAAAGGATGGGAGGGCTAGAGATGCTCTAAGTGACAGCAAAATTCCGCCAACTTAGGATGAATGAGCTAGCATAAACAAACATCCAGATACAAGATGGACAGTGTCGGGAGAAAAACAATATGTACCCCAGCAAACAATCTTCACTACTTCGCCACACATAATGACGGGAGTAACAATATCCATATAACGCTGTGAGAAAATGGTTGTTGAAAGACAACACCAGATCATATCACGCACAAAGGCAATTTGCGATATATAGCATACGACCCCCACCCCCCACCCCCCCCTATGGGGAAAATAGTACATGTCACTTGTTCGGTACATCTGTGTTCGGCATACAAAATCCCTATCTAACTCCTAAGATTGAGTTGGCAAGAATGGTACAAAACCAAGGCCTCAGGGCCGTACCGTGTAAAGAATATGCTAGGTCGACAACATGTACAGTATGTACAAACTTGGTTCTTGGATTGGAGTGGTATATTGGATAACTCCCCGGCAATTCAAAATGTTATCCTCAAGTCATTGCATCACACCCCCGCTATACTGTCGTGGAGGGAAATGACGAAAATATTTGTGCAGCGATCCGTGGCATGTGCAAAGAGTCTTTGCACAGATAAATCATTGTCAGTGGAATGAATGTCTTTGGCTTGGCAATGTCAGAGTGTTCTGTTGTAAACATCAAGCATTGTTGCCTTTTCCTGTAAAGGCAGCTGAAATATGATCAGATATGGAACTGGAAAGAATGAGACTGACTGAGCATCTGGCACTAGAACCTGATGATTAAAATCTCTGACAGAAAGAACAGGCATTTAGCCAAATCAGATTCTAATAGGAAACTTTCCAATTATAGATTCAACTATGACACTAGAAAAGAAAGGATGAACCATCTTATAAGGTGGGCAAAGTCATGTACTACCTCCGTACCAAAATATAAGACGTTTTTGCAGTTCATATTGAGCTGCAAAAACGTCTTATATTTGGTACAGATGTAGTAGAAAAGAATACTAAACCAAAACATGAAACTTGCATTTAGTACATCTCGATCATGAACTTGCGGAACATGCTTCGTAACTCCAACCCCTATTATGACTACTCTGTCAAGAATTTATCTTGGAGCAAAACCATGTTTTGATATGAGATAATGACAGTTTACCCTGGAAAACCATCATCAACAGACGCATAGTGTCTGCCAGCAACTATGATGGAATAATGAGGAATAATGTTATTCAAAGTTGTACCGTCAGCAAAGAGCTAAGAAAGCATACCTCATTCTGCACACCGCTTTCTGAGGGGAACCACCGCATAAGGATGCCAAGTTGCGTTACCACAGGAATTAATTTGAAAATGAGGGGAGTTGTTACCTGCAGAAAGAAACAAAATAAAGTGACTAAGTGTGCATGGAACACCTAGGCCCATCATATGACCCAGAAAAGAAAACTTACCAAGCTAAGAGCGGTTGTTCCCAGTAATAACAGATACATTTTCCCCTACAAAACAAAATTTGGTAAGACCTACGCATCATGGATGCATGGCAAGTATATAAATGCTTAAATGAGATGAGAATAATTCACCCCTATAAGATGATGATGTGAAGCACGACTCAGAAGCACAAAAGCAAACTCTCCAATCTGAGCTAATGATAGACCAACCTTGGTAAGAGAAGAAAATAAAATAAAAGAGTGAGAACACATTCATTTATTGCACAGATACTCATGGGGAAATACTAAGGGAGAGGTACTCACGATGAAAGCTGTTCTGATGCTGTATCCAAATGATTTTATGACGGCTGTTATGACTATACTCTTAACTATTATAACCAGTATAACAGCTGCAAGTAATATGTCCACGTGATTCCACAAGAACTTGAAATGTATGAGCATGCCAATACTTGCAAGGAAGAGTGCCGCAAATAAGTTACGGATTGCTTCCACCTTCAATTATTAAAACACAACACTTTGTAAGATACTGCAATCATGTATGAGCAAACTGGTAGGTCCAACCAAAGTGATCGAAATTCTTAA
Organism: Triticum dicoccoides; assembly: GCF_002162155.2. NCBI lineage: Eukaryota > Viridiplantae > Streptophyta > Magnoliopsida > Poales > Poaceae > Triticum > Triticum dicoccoides. Next base: position 623,636,914 of record NC_041387.1, read on the forward strand.
CTTGACAACGTAAGGCAATAAAAAATAAATAAAGACCCATTAAAGCCAAATCATGACACAGAAGTACGGAACAGGATGCAGAAGCAGAATAGCACCTGCTCCAAAGTATGGTGAGCAAAATCTGTGGTGGATATCATAACGCCAGCAAGAAATGAGCCCAGTTCAAGACTCAATCCAAGATAATCACTGCACTGGCAAATACAAAGACATAACATCAGTCTTTACAGAATTGATGTCATAGGTAACAGTAGGAATGCTGATGATAACAAAAACTAGTGAGAGGGCAACAGGAACAATTATAAGGACAGTCACTCATCATGCCAGCAACAGGATGTGATACAAGCTACCAACGCTTCTAAGGCTGTTGGCAACTTGACACCAAACATGAGAATAGCAGGTATACCAGGTGGAATTTTCATTCCTAGTGGCAAGAGATGTGCTTTGACAAATGCAACTGCTCCTGCTAGTTTCTCGAGAGAAAAAAAATAAGCTTCGGAGAAACATGTACTATACTAGTGCTCAGGCAAGTATTCATGATACTAATAACGTTCGTCATGCTGCATCAATAAGAGTCATGCTAGCAGGATGTGATACAAGCAATGAAGTCAAATAGCCTACCCAGGCTAGCAGCAAGCAGAACGCGACAGCAGCCAACTGATAGAGTTCATTTGTCTGCATATTTAAGAAAAAACAAATTAGCAAGTGAGGTTAAACATTAAAAGAACAATATAAACTATAAAAAAGTATTTTTTTAATCATATCATGACATCACTGTGTGAAAGAACATACATGGTGTTTAATAAGCAAAAGAAAATTAAGTAATGTGGGCTACAGACAGCAACACAGAATCATTTTTTAAATAGTCCACAGAAGTCTACACGGACATGGACCTGAGGTTTTAGATGATACAGCTATAGTAGTCACACAGAAGTACCAAAGAGAAACAAAGGAAAAGCATGGAGCTCCAATTTTACTATGGTGATAATATAGCATTTTCACTAAAAATGAAGAGCACAATAACCAAGTTGGATGGATGATGTTTCCTAGCACTAAATGAAGAAAAAATCCCATCACCAATTTGAAAAAACAATGCACATAACTATCAAAATCGGTGTCAGAACAGAGGAGAAACAACCCAGTTCAACTAACCTGTGATGATAACTGGATCATCAGTTTTAAGAATCGAGGGATGAATGACCAAGTCATCATATATGCAACAGTTATAAATATGGACAGTACAAGCAACCTGCACACAAAAACATTCTGCATTACTCAAGGCCCTGATATAACACTACGATAACATATTTTGGATTTCTGCAAACTAGTTATTCTGATAATAATCTTACAGTCTCCCCATTGACATCATTCCTCCAAATATGCCACTTGAACCACCCAGAACTGGAATGAGAGCAAACAGCAGGCCAACTGCACAATCCTGGAGTAAGAGGAACATGCAATCTGAATCTCAACTGAGCACAGTTATGAAACACTAGCACATAAAGCCTGCTTTCATCAAACTGGCTTCCAAGCAATTGACGCTTGAATTTCATAAACCACTACTAAAGACCAAATGCAACGTATTTGTTGATTATCAATGATTGGTTCAAATGAGGATGACATAAATGTCTGTTTATGAGAAAGGTCCAATAGCACCAGTTTCAATAGTCAGTATCTATCTCCTCTCCTTTCTAATTGAAATATTGAAATGACTAACAATTTAGAAACTTGGCGCTTGTAACAGGGGTGTGAACATTATATTGAAGACCATTGTTACAGAGTGAATACCAAGTTAACAAACATAAACTCACTTAAGGCATGATAGCACAGACCAGTCTGCAAATAAGAAGAGTTACTAGCAGTGAAGGTTGGTTAAATTGGTCAGAGTTGAAAATTTGCAATAGATGGTGCATCAGGAACTCCTATCCATGCAACTGAACTAAAATCTCTAGTGATTATGTTATTTCTTCATCAAAATTGCAAAGCAAGATTTTAAGTTTGTACTCCCACCTTTCCATAATTCTTGTCGTACTTGGCGCTTGTAACAGGAGTAATATTTTTTAACCAATAATAAACAATAAAAGAGTAAATAGATGAAAGAAGTGGGTGAAGTACAAACCTGAAGGATAAGGGTGCCAATTGTAACTTGACCATGAAGCGCATTTGTGCTACCCTTTTCCACTAAGAACTTGGAAACCTGCCATGGTTGTAGGCTTGTAGCAATTAGAAGATACATATTATTTAAAGTTAACAGAGTGAGAATTCGCTATCTGTAAACAGTCATTCATATAATTAAACCAAGCCCAACAACTCAACCACATTTCCCCTGACTCAAGGTGACCAACGAAATTTAAATTGTGGAAGTCATAAATTTTGGATGATAGCCATCTTGAGCGAACATAATTACCACTGCAGTAGATGACATTGACAAGAAAGTGCCAACAAATACTCCCTCGGATAATTTAGCACCGCACAACTGGAAAAATGGCATAACCTCAGATTTAGTTAAGTGTCTTTTCTCTCATAGGACAGTATATTGAATAAAGAAAGCTAATACAATACCGCAGCAGTTAGGCCACACAAGAACATGAACAAAGCAATCTGAAGTACACCACCAAGCACAGCAACAGGCCCAACCACTCTCAACTGATGGAAATGAACAACATGGTCAGACACCACATGTTTATATGAATATTATATTTGAAGAAAGGGTAACATTAGAACAAAGTAATTAGCCATGACATTCTCAAGTACCTTTGGCAATGAAAATTCAAGGCCAAGAGCAAAAAGAAGAAACACCACACCAAACTGTGCAAAGGTCTCCACCTGCAGTTGAACACAATTAATGAGAGATGCGATACGTCAAATTCAACAGCATACTTAGGAGGTTAAACGTCATTACTATTCTAATGTAATTGCTACATTGGTTAATGCTCCCTTCACAATATTATCTTCCTGAGGTTCACTTAGGGTATGTTCTGGACCTTCTGGTTGAGTCAAAGACAACCCCACGAGAAATTTGGCTAACCAATGTTTGGGCTAAGATTTTGGCTGCCCATGTTCTCACCAATGTTGGCAAGAAAAATGAACTAAAATTGTATAGTGTGGCTTGGCATGCCAAAATATTGGAAACCATCCAAGCAAGAGCTAGAATTTTAATCATGACCAAATAATTGGTATGGTTGTTTTTGGTCACCATCCAAACATATATCCTTACAACATTTTCAAGCATGAGATAAAAGGATAGAAAAATAAATTTGGACAATTCTTTATTTTGACCAACCAAATAATGAATCTTAACTATCGAGTGCACATTCCCGGTGTCCATGCTAACTTTTTCGGTGAGCATGTTTAAGAAACTACATTGCGTCAAAGTACAGATTAAAAAAAATAGACCAGAATTCCAAGAGACTTAAAATAAAGATAACGATAGGAGAGCAGTTGTTAATGATAATATTTTTTTACCTGCACCATTTCATTAATCAAGTTCAAGCCTCCGGGTCCAATAAGAGAACCAGCAAGTAGATAGCCAACGATAACCTGGAAAATAACAACATAAATCATGCCTACTGAGGTAATGCAATGTTAGCACTAAAGTATGACAGGTCTACTCACCGGCTGCCCCAAACAAGAGAATATGATACCACCGGCAGTAGCTGAAACAATTATAACTACCAGATCTTTAATCAATCTGCAAAACCAAAGATTATTGTTATGGTTTATGTGCAATCTGCAGATTACAGATTCCATGTACAGGCTCAAGGTATGAAAGAAAACTGACCTTAAATCTAACTGAAGTGTTGGATACTTTGTTTTACGATTTGACATCACAAAAACATTATCCTGCACAAAGTTATAGTCAGCGACACCAAACTAATCACAGAACTAATTCGATGGCAAACAAATAAGCATCCTTGTTAATAAGTGGATTTACACACCTCTTTGTCTATCACGGTTTCCGTGTCATCAGAATTTTCATTCTGAGAACCAAACATGTCACCTATTTGGAAAGGTCTTGAGGAACTGCACAAGAACCACTGTTTAAGTTATGTCAATCATAGTAGAATGCTACAGATTGAACGATTCTAACAGCTGATCCTGTTCATATTCTAGCCATACTTTGCCTGCTGTGTATCATTTTTCTTGTCGTGTGTGATGACAGCTACGGTCTCCAGAACAGCCTGAACAAACATAGAAGATAAATTTTAGTATCATATAGCGAACTACTTTGAAATAAAACAAATTATTCAGAAAAATAAATAAATATGTATGGAATTACAAGTTCTTATTTCAGAGGTGCATCATGAGCAGATTTTTCCCCCAAAAAAAATGTCAAAGGAACTATTGAGAGCAAATAGATAAGGCGCTATAGTTAACTAGACAGAAAACATGCGGGGAGATGCACCCGACTATACATCATGGGATAAACAAGCACTGGAGATACGCCACACTAACATTATGGGAGACTGGGTACAGTTCCAACAGAGTTGCTTAAGTAGAACCCCAAATTTACAAAGCATATCAATTGCATGCCATCAAATATGGCTTAGCATCATTTGTTTTACACCCATATAGAAACTGCTAAAGTACTTAGAAGGGACATGCACACATAAATGCGCCTGGAGGGTTTTTTCTGTTTCATTTCCAACGGGAAATACCTCACTACCAAACAACCAATATTGCTATGTCATGTCGTTTTGGCGCACTATGAAAAGTACAGGTAATGCCTTTTAGGCAAGCCTCCACCACTCTTGGGGGAAAGACCGAAAGAGAGTTTCGTAACAGGAAACACAATACACACGTAAGAGGGTAGTCACACCTACTTGATGATCTGAGATGCTGTTGTTGAAGCTATTCTTGTCTGGAACTGCAAAATGAGGAGCAAAGCAATTCATCACCACAATAACAAACCAAAAAAGTGCAGTGTTAAACCCCGAATTTGCATGGCCCGTGAGAAATTGGCAGTGAGGGACATCAACATCCGACTCAAACATCTACTCTCACCCCCGCAGGATGATATTCGGCAGGAAAAAAAAAATCCCCTGGGCCAGAGCAGATCTAGAGGAGCGGCCGAGCGGGGCTAGGGGGGGCAGGGGATCGCACGTACCCTCGGAGGCGTCGCTGTCGGAGAACTCCTTGTCGAGCACGCGGCCGAACATGTCGGCGATGCTGTTGTCCCCGGCGGTGGCGTTGTGGGTGCCGTTGGCGACGAGGCTCCCGTAGAACTTCTCCCGCGTCTCCTTGTCGGGCCTCCCCGCGGCGGGCGCGAGCGCGAGCGCCACGGCGACGGCGAAGACCGCGGCGGTGAAGCGCCGGCCGCGCGCGGTCCCCGCGGCGGCGGCGGGCGCCATCCGGATCGGGCGCGAGGCGAGAGGAAGGGCGGGCGAGGAGGGGGGGAGAGTGGTGGGGTGGCGCGTCGGGGTCGGGGATTTTGATTGTGCGGGAAGGGAGGGCGTTGGTTGGCGTGGTGGCGCCGTCGTCGTCGGAGCGGAGCGGAGCAGAGCAGGAGCACGAGGCGTGACGACGGTGAGGCGGGTTATACTAGGACGGAAGTTGGTTCACCGGCGCGCGGTCGCTGGCACCTCAGCCTGGTGGGGCCCGCGGGCCGGTGGTTCCTTCCAGCAGAAATTCCCGGTTTTGCACGGGCTTCCAGCTCCTTTCGGTTAAAAAATGGACTTTACAAAAACTTTGGAGGATATATACGAGATTACTTATGGATGTTTTCCAAAACTCTTTAAAAGTATTGCAGGAAATTGTCCTTAAAAAAAATTCAATATATTCGTCAACACGTCAACTGTCAAGACAATATAAAGAACACCAAAAACAACAAAGATTACATCCAGGTTCGTAGACCATCTACGAGCATCGAAGGCAGCCGAAGGCACGCCACTATCATCGTCCCTCGCTCACCAGAGCCAGATAAATCTTTGTTGTAGTAAAAGTTGAAAAGTTGTCGTGCTAAGACCGCAAAAAATCGGCGCATCAGAATAGCCGCCGCCAACGATGAAGAAAGTCGTAGATCGAAATGATCCAACCTATAGGCGAACGAAGACCGGATCTAAACGGATACACTGAATCAAACATCAACCAAATCATGTGATATCCGTCGAAGACAACTACACGCCCTCCGAGACACTATAAGCACCGTCGGGACAGGGGCTGGGCGGGGAGCACTTTACTTCATCTCCAAGGAGTCATCGCCGTCTGTCTTCCTAAGTAGGACACAACCCTACTTAAACTTAAAAGAAAACATATACTCCCTTTGTGTTAGTGTCAAAAACGTTCTTATATTTTGAGATGGAGAAAGTAGAAAACACAGCCTCGTTCGAGTGTAATGTCAAAAAACTCTTTTAGTTGTTGTGCTTTTGAGTGGGATTTTAGTTGTCGTGCTTTTGAGAGGGATTTTTATTTTTTGTGACGAATGTTTCCCCAGCCAAGGTTGCAAGCTACGAAGCCATTTCTTCTCTTCCCCTTTTCATTTTTTTTTCGTTACTCTCTCAAAATAGTGATCTAAATGCTTTTATTTTTTTTTTACAGAGGGAGTACAATATATGCTCCGCTCCAACTTTATTATCTTTTTTAAGCTCGATCATCATCAATTCTGTCTCGATGTTGCTGATGTTTTCTATTCGGCAGCACACACACAGGAAGAGTCTTCCGGTACTGAGAGATGCCATGCGATGGTGCGCTGTGAGTGAATGAATATACTAAACGGTTGAAAGTGTCAGACATGAAGAGATCAACGCAGCTTCGCCACATGACGCAACTTTGAACGAGATAGCTTCACATGCTACGGCACAAAAGAAAACATACTTCCTCCATCTAGATGTATAAGTCATCTTACGAAAACCAAATAATCCCAAAACACTTAGGCGCGGTGCATTAAATTCTACCTCGTTTCTTGTTTCTTGACATATCAACCAATAAGAGACGTGGGGTGTGCATGCTTTTAATGACTTGAGACTACCAAACACGACATGCAGTGGTTAGTTCATTGCATGCAATGCTATTAATTAGCAAATGAACATTAAGTTCTCTCGTTTTCCCCTCCTCCTTGGTCATGGTGCACAACCTAAGATGACTTACTCACCTAGACGGAGGGAGTATGAAAGCTGACCATGTGGCGCGTCTTTACATAGCCTAAATAGCCTAAACCACCGCACCTGACTACTCCCTCGGTTTTATAATGTAAGACGTATATCATGAAAAATCTCTACTATTAAAGGGGAGTTGGTTTCGTCACCGCCTCCTTTTTTTTTCAGGGGTTTCTCCTCTCGTTTCTCTCCTTCTTTGGTTTCGTATAGCGTTTTTTGGTAACTCCAACTGATGTTGCAAAAAAATTAAAACCAACATAACTACAATAAATTGGAATAATCTAAACCAATTCCATATTTTTTAACTTAGTTCTATGATTGGATTTTACCTTAATGAATTTTTTATAGTCGTGGATGCTTGTTAGAGTTCTAATCATAGGAACATATGGTCCAAGTACGGACAGTATGTTAGCTTAGATCTCTCCCTTATAAGTATGATGAGTATCACTATCGTTTCATAATCAATTGCCTAGTGACAATCATTTCCTTTGTTTTCCTTTAACAAGTCAGCAACTAATCTTTATTTTCACGTTCTTTATTATCTTACAAAGTTATCTTTTCATTCCGGCAAAGTACTTTAAGTTTTATTCTCGCAAAGTAATTTTATTTCTTAGTCTAGGTAAAGCAAATGTTAAGTGTGTGTAGAGTTGTATCGGTGGTCGATAGAACTTGAGGAGGAATTTAGATCTACCATGTCCCTATCCCCGCATCCGTACCCGCGCGTCGCTAGCCCCTAGCGACACGGGGACGATCTACCGCCGTCGGCCCTAGGCCTCCGCTCCTCTCTCCCCCTCCTACTGCCGCCCGAGGCCACGCTGGCATTGCCTGGCCAGTGACGGCTGAAAGTGCAACTATCCCTAGGTGGTTTTGATAATTCCTAACAACATATAGCTTATTGAGCTAACATTATTTCAAGATAAATATTTCAGGAAAAGCTCAATGAATGGCATGGCATGGATGAGAAAAGTGGACCCCTCAAAATGCTAAGGATAAAAGGATTGGCTCAAGCTCAAAGCTCAAGACTCTACATTTTATATTTTAGTGATCCAAGATCACATTGAGTCTATAGGAAAAGCCAATACTATCAAGGAGGGATGAGGTGTTGCTTAATGAGGTTCTTGCTTCATAGTGCTTAGTGATATGCTCCAAAACCCTCAACTACTTTCCCACATCCACATATGACCTAAACCAAAAGTCAAACTCGGCCCCACCGATTCTTTCTATCCGGCGCCACCGAGTTCAGATATCATAGTCACTGGCACAAACCCTAGGCAAATCGGTCTCACCGATAGGGATCTCGGTCTCACCGAGATGGGATTGTAATCTCTCTGTTTCTCTTTGTAACGTTTTGGTACAACCGAGATGAGCGATCGGTCCCACCGAGATTGCAATGTAAACTCGTTGTTTCCCTTTCTTAACATTGCGGTCTCACCGAAATGAGCGAACCAGTCCCACCGAGTTTACCTGACCAACTCTCTGGTTAGCTTATTACCAAAATCGGTCTCACCGAGTTTGTGTAATCGGTCTCACCGAAATTACGTTATGCCCTAACCCTAACCATATCGGTCCTACCGAGTTGCATGTCGGTCCCATCGAAAACCCTAACGGTCACTGGGTTTACTGAATCGGTCAGACCGAGTTTCTTAATTCGGTCCCACCGAGATTGGTAAATTGTGTGTAACGATTAGATTTTGTGTGGAGGCTATATATACCCCTCCACCTCCTCTTCATTCGTGGAGAGAGCCATCAGAACAAACCTACACTTCCAACTTAGATTTTCTGATAGAGAACCACCTACTCATGTGTTGAGACCAAGATATTCCATTCCTATTATATGAATCTTGATCTCTAGCCTTCCCCAAGTTGCTTTCCACTCAAATCTTCTTTCCACCAGATCCAAATCCTATGAGAGAGAGTTGAGTGTTGGGGAGACTATCATTTGAAGCACAAGAGCAAGGAGTTCATCATTAACACACCATTTGTTACTTCTTGGAGAGTGGTGTCTTCTAGATTGGCTAGGTGTCACTTGGGAGCCTCCGACAAGATTGTGGAGTTGAATCAAGGAGTTTGTACGGGCAAGGAGATCGCCTATTTCGTGAAGATCTACCCCTAGTGAGGCAAGTCCTTCGTGGGCGATGGTCATGGTGGGATAGACAAGGTTGCTACTTCGTGGACCCTTCATGGGTGGAGCCCTCCCTGGACTCGCGCAACCGTTACCCTTCGTGGGTTGAAGTCTCCATCAATGTGGATGTACGATAGCACCACCTATCGGAACCAGGCTCAAAAATCACCATGTCTCCAAATTGCATTTGATTTCTCCAAACCCTTCCCTCTACATTCTTGCAAGTTGCATGCTTTACTTTCCGCTGCTCATATACTCTTTGCATGCTTGCTTGAATTGTGTTAAGATTGCTTGACTTGTGCTAAGTTTGCTAAAATCTGCCAAAGACTAAAATTGGGGAAAAGGATAGATTTTGATTTGGTCAAGTAGTCTAATCACCCCCCTCTAGACATACTTCCGATCCTACAACGGCGGCGGCGGGGCCCTCCCCCTCGCGCGGTGCTGGCGATCTCCTATCGAGGCGGCGGCTCATGGATTGGTGGTGCACCGGTGGCAAGGAGCAGCGGGCGCCTGGTGGCGAGTGTGACGGCAACGACAACGCAAATGTGTTCTCCCCGCGGTTGAGGAGCACCTGTGGCGGCGGCCCAGATCGCGGGCCTCGTTGGCGAGCCGGAAGATCTGGAGGGTGTCTACAGGCGGGGCATGGTGGGCCTGAAGGCGCCAGCTTAGGCACCGTGGTGGTGCCGTGGCCGGTCAGGCGGCCTGGATCCATCGTCCAGTCCCCGGCAGAGATGGCGGTGATCCATGCACGAGATGCTTGATGGAGGTCCTTCGAACAGATCCGGGTGAAAACTTGCTTTCGTCTTACTGCCAAAGCCGGCGGTGGCGGCGCTATTTTGCGACATTCCCTTCTTGAAGGCATCACCAAGGAGAGTTTCAAGGTTACTGTCTGCTACCTCCGGGGGAAACCCTAGATCAGTTGATCGGAAGACAACAGCGTTCTTATGTCGTTCCCCCCTTGGGGCGTCGTTCTTGGAGGTGTGCATGGGCTCGAGGGACCAGTGGACCGCATCTTTGGTGGAGCGGTGCTTCATCCTACAGATTGATGGCGATGGATCTCGATGGCGTGGCGCAGTGCAGATTCGGCGTCCGATGTGCAAGGATGGACTCACGTAGGAGGACAACGCTGTCTAGCGTCATGGTAGCGTCGATGGTGGAGAGATCTGGCACAGTAGATGCAACAGTACAACTCTGAAGATGGATTGGTGGCAGGTGGTTGCGGCGGCCTCATACCCGGCAGGCGTCCTGGTTGAGGAGTGCGCCGGACTGGTGGGTGCCCCATACCCGGTAGGCGTCCTGGTTGGGACCTCAAGTCATAGGTGTTACATTTGGCTGCGAGGTCTGTTTGGTATTAGGCCCAGACTATCAACATCCCTACATCAACTGGATAGGAGTAGCGACAGATGTTGCTAGACGTTGGCTTTAGTCTTACTGTTGTATGACTTTGTAAGGTCTTATGTGAATAATTAGTAAAGTGGCTGCATGCATCGTTCAAATGCAGAGGCTGTTGGGGAACGTAGTAATTTCAAAAAAAATCCTACGCACACTCAAGATCATGGTGATGCATAGCAACGAGAGGGGAAAGTGTTGTCCACGTACCCTCGTAGACCGAAAGCGGAAGCGTTAGCACAACGCGGTTGATGTAGTCATACGTCTTCACGATCCGACCGATCCAAGTATCGAACGTACGGCACCTTCGAGTTCAGCACACGTTCAGCTTGATGACGTCCCCCGAACTCCGATCCAGGCGAGCTTTGAGGGAAAGTTTCATCAGCACGACAGCGTGGTGACGGTGATGATGTTGCTACCAATGCAGGGCTTCACCTAAGCACCGCTACGATATGATCGAGGTGGAATATGGTGGAGGGGGGCACCGCACACGGCTAAGAGATAAAGAGATCAATTGTTGTGTCTAGAGGTGCCCCCTTGCCCCCGTATATAAAGGAGGGAGGGAGAGGCCGGCCCTAGAGGAGGGCGCGCCAAGTGTGGGGAGTCCTACTAGGACTCCCAAGTCCTAGTAGGATTCCCCTTTCCTTTCCGGAGTAGGAGAGAAGGAAAGAGGGGGAGAGGGAGAAGGAAAAGGGGGTTGCACCCCTTGTCCAATTCGGACCAGAGGGGAGGGGGGGCGCCTCCTTTTCCTTTTGGCCTCTCTGCTCTATTCCCGTATGGCCCAATAAGGCCCATATACTCCCCGGCGAATTCCCGTAACTCTCCCGTACTCCGAAAAATACCCGAATCACTCGGAACCTTTCCGAAGTCCGAATATAGTCGTCCAATATATCGATCTTTATGTCTCGACCATTTCGAGACTCCTCGTCATGTCCCCGATCTCATCCGGGACTCCGAACTACCTTCAGTACATCAAAAAACATAACTCATAATATAAATCATCACCGAACATTAAGCGTGCGGACCCTACGGGTTTGAGAACTATGTAGACATGACCGAGACACATCTCCGGTCAATAACCAATAGCGGAACCTAGATGCTCATATTGGATCCAACATATTCTACGAAGATCTTTATCGGTCAAACCGCATAACAACATACGTTGTTCCCTTTGTCATCGGTATGCTACTTGCTCGAGATTCGATCATCGGTATATCAATACCTAGCTCAATCTCATTACCGGCAAGTCTCTTTACTCGTTCCGTAATGCATCATCCCGCAACTAACTCATTAGTCAAATTGCTTGCAAGGCTTATAGTGATGTGCATTACCGAGAGGGCCCAAAGATACCTCTCCGATAATCGGAGTGACAAATCTTAATCTCGAAATATGCCAACTCAACAAGTACCTTTGGAGACACCTGTAGAGCACCTTTATAATCACCCAGTTACGTTGTGACATTTGGTAGCACACAAAGTGTTCCTCCGGTAAACAGGAGTTGCATAATCTCATAGTCATAGGAACATGTATAAGTCATGAAGAAAGCAATAGCAACATACTAAACGATCAAGTGCTAAGCTAACAGAATGGGTCTAAGTCAATCACATCATTCTCCTAATGATGTGACCCCGTTAATCAAATGACAACTCATGTCTATGGCTAGGAAACTCAACCATCTTTGATTAACGAGCTAGTCAAGTAGAGGCATACTAGTGACACTATGTTTGTCTATATATTCACACATGTATTATGTTTCTAGTTAATACAATTATAGCATGAATAATAAACATTTATCATGAAATAAGGAAATAAATAATAACTTTATTATTGCCTCTAGGGAATATTTCCTTCAGTCTCCCACTTGCACTAGAGTCAATAATCTAGTTCACATCATCATGTGATTTAACACCAATATTCATATTTGTATATGATTAACACCCATAGTTCACATCATCATGTGACCAACACCCAAAGGGATTACTAGAGTCAATAATCTAGTTCACATCGCTATGTGATTAACACCCAAAGAGTACTAAGGTATGATCATGTTTTGCTCGTGAGAGAAGTTTAGTCAACGGGTCTGTCACATTCAGAGCCGTATGTATTTTGCAAATATTTTATGTCTACAATGCTCTGCACGGAGCTACTTTAGCTAATTGCTCCCACTTTCAATATGTTTCCAGATTGAGACTTAGAGTCATCTGGATTAGTGTAAAAGCTTGTATCGATGTAACTCTTTACGACGAACTCTTTTATCACCTCCATAATCGAGAAACATCTCCTTAGTCCTCACTAAGGATATTCTTGACTGTTGTCCAGTGATCTACTCTTAGATCAAAATTGCACTCCCTTGCCAAACTCAGAGCAAGGTATACAATAGGTCTAGTACACAACATAGCATACTTTATAGAACATATGACTGAGGCATAGGGAATGACTTTTCATTCTCTTTCTATTTTTTGCTATGGTCGGGTTTTGAGTCTTACTCAACTTCACACCTTGCAACACAGGCAAGAACTCCTTCTTTGACTGTTCCATTTTGAATTACTTCAAAATCTTATCAAGGTATGTACTCATTGAAAAATCTTATCAAGCGTCTTGATCTATCTCTATAGATCTTGATGCTCAATGTGTAAGCAGCTTCACCGAGGTCTTTCTTTGAAAAACTCCTTTCAAATACTCCTTTATGCTTTCCAGAAAATTCTACATTATTTCTGATGAACAATATGTCATTCACGTATTCTTATCAGAGAGGTTGTAGTGCTCCCACTCACTTTCTTGTAAATTCAAGCCTTTCAAAAAGTCTGTATAAAACCATGTGCTTTGATCAATTCATCAAAGCATATATTCCAACTCCGAGATGCTTGCACCAGTCCATTGATGGATCGCTGGAGCTTGCACATTTTGTTAGCACCTTTAGGATTGACAAAACCTCTTGGTTGTATCATATACAACACTTCTTTAAGAAATATCCATTTAAGAAATGCAGTTTTGACATCCATTTGCCAGATTTCATAAAATGTGGCAATTGCTAACATGATTCGAACAGACTTAAGCATCGTTACGAGTGAGAAAACCTCATCGTATTCAACATCTTGAACTTGTCGACAAACTTTCGCAACAAGTCGAGCTTTGTAGAAAGTAACACTAGTATCAGTGCCCGTCTTCCTCTTGAAGATCCAATTATTTAACATGGCTTGCTGATCATCAAGCAAGTCAACCAAAGTCCACACTTTGTTCTCATACATGGATCCTATCTCAGATTTTATGGCCTCAAGCCATTTTGCGGAATCTGGGCTCATCATTGTAAGTGCATCTAGTGCCCCTTAGTGATTTTGGTGTATTGAAGACTTATATGTTAAGGGACTGATGCGTTTGTGAGTGTACACAGGTCTATAAGTCTATGAGGAGTTTGATATTTACAGAGAAAGTCGACCCCTAAAAATGAAGTTCTTCGACTGGAGACTTTGGATTTCTGAAGACTTTCTGAAGACTTTGAAAGTGAAGAAATTGGTGTGACCTTGAAGACTTGGTAATCATTCGAGGAACATGAAGCGTGAAGACTTTTGTTTTCGTAGTTTCTTTTTTCTCTTTCTTGAGTCATCGGAAACACCGTACTGTTAAAGGGGGTCGAGGAAATACTAAGGAAAAATTTCCATGTGATGCTCAACTCAAAATCCTACACCTACCAATCCCTTCGAGTGAAGCCATTGGAAATCTCGCACAGTTCAGTCATATTCTTCAGTGACAGAGACGAAGTTCTTCTGGTCTCTGAGGAATTTGTTCTGACTGAAGAGTTAGGAATTCGCCAGTGCGGATTGCCTACAAAGTGAGGAACATGATAGCCCTGAGGAATTCGAACCCAAATATTACGACTGTTGCTGTGCTACGCGCCAGCTGTCCCAAAATATCTACCCACCTAACGGTCATATCAGACAAGGGCATTTATGTCTTATCATGTCGGGGTGCTCCCCGGCTATAAATAGCCGCCCCCTACAACCACTAGTTGGTTGGCTGCTCCGAGAGAAACTGACACTTGTCATTTGAGAGCAACCCATCCTCCGAGGACTTTGAGTGAAAATCATCAAGTGAGGAAATCCCAAACCCAAACCTACAAAACCCCAAGTAATTGAGCATCACTGAAGAGATTGATCCTGCGTGGATCCAACACTTGTTTCCTTTGAAGACTGTGCTTCTTCCAGACGGTTAGGCGTCAAGGTCTAGAGCATCCAAGAGGAATTGTGGATCGCCGAGTGACCAAGTTTGTGAAGGTTCGGAAGTCACCTGAAGACTTACCACGAGTGATTGGGTGAGGTCTATGTGACTTTAGCTCAAGAAGAATACGATGAGGACTGTGTGTCCGGGACTGGGTGTCCTCTAGTTTAAATACTCAGCTGCTCCAATCAGATGTACAACTGAGACAGCAGTTGGAACTGGTCTACCAAATCATTTTCTTCACCGAGCTACTGGTTCTATTTCCTCAACTCTTTAAATTCCTCATGTATGTTGTTGTGTGCCTGTTCATATCTGTTTGAAGACATTGACTGAAGACTTTCTCAATTTCCTCAGTTCTATTTCTTCAGTTTGTTCGTCTTCTTCTCTTGTGTTATCCTGTGTTTACGCTTTCTGTACTCTGTGCTTCTCCTCATTTCATCATGATGACTATGCTTGTGTTCTGTTATGTTCCTTTCTGAGTACTTATTCCGCTGCAGGTAGTTCTTCATTTAGGAATTTCCTCACTAGCAAATTTCTCAGTGAAGAATTCATAAAAATCGCCTATTCACCCCCCCCTCTAGTCGATATAACGCACTTTCAATTGGTATCAGAGCAAGGTACTCCCTTGTTCTGTGTGATTTTGGTTTAACCACCTAAAGTTCTAGTTATGTCGACTGCAGGATCGAGGAATGTTTCCTGCCCCATCTTTGACGGTCATGAGTATCCTTGGTGGAAGGCCATGATGAAGAAGCGACTCATGGCCATGGACAGCGAATTGTGGACCTTCACTGAGATTGGTCTTACCGATCTATGCAAGATGGCGGAGGCTGATGACATTCACAAGTACACTCTACTGAACCTCACGGCAAAGGATGTCATCTGCTCCTGTCTGTCCCGAAATCAGTTCAGGAACGTCATGCACCTCAATCACGCGAAGCTAATCTGGGACCGGCTTTCTGAGGTCTATGAAGGTCATCGTACTCGACATGGTCCTTTGTTTGAGGATTACAAGGATTCTCTCAAAGAGATGACTTTCGCACCTGAATCATCATCTTCATCACTGTGCCTCATGGCAGAAGGTGCCAAGGTAACTGAATGCTACCTTTCCGAATCTAGTGATGATGAATCAGGTGATGAATTTGGATCTAGCTATGTCAAACTTGCTTCCCTTGCCACTAAACAACAAAGAGCTTTGGAAAAAGTTCAATACATGCTAAATAAGAGCGATGATATGTTGGGTGAAGAAATGGATCAGTCAAAAGCCTTGGCTGAAAGTCTTCAGGGACTCCATTCCAAGTTTGACGACCTTCAAGGTCATCATAACACTCTCTTGTCTGATCACGAGAAGCTTTCTCTTGAACTTCTTCAAAGAAAGCAAGATCTTGAGAAGCTAAGAGTGAGTTATGAAGATCTTCAGAAGGAGCGCGATTCATTACTTGCTCAACATATCAGCGCTACTCAGGAAGAATTTGTTCATCCATGTCTAAAGTGCATTGAACGTGAATCTGCTAATTCTTCACCTGAATGTTCAAATGCTTCAAATGATACAAATTCTTCACCTGTCTCTGCTATCACTAATTCCTCATCTGAGGACATTGCTAGTACTACTAATGATGCATGGTTGAAGGAATTATACACGACATGCATGTACAAAAGCCTCAAAGGGCATAAGATTCTTTGTGATGTGCTCAAAAAGCAGATCCTAAACAGAAACCCTAGGAAAGAGGGTATTGCCTTTGAGAGGAAACTCAATGCTGATGGAACATATTGGAAGCCTGAGCAGTACCCCAAAACCTCATGGGTTGCTGCAAAGGGACCTCCAGTTGATCCATCCAACTTATTTGGCTTTACATGTGAATCTCCTCATTCTTCTGATGAGTCATTTGACTCTAACTATAAACTGTTCAAAAATCAGAATGGTGAAGTATTTGCTAGATATGTTGGCACTAACTGCAGGAACGGTTCCCTTATGAAGAAAATCTGGGTTCCCAAAAGTTATCTTGAAAGTCTTCAGGTGAATGTCCTCATGACACCACCTGTGAAGAACAGGAACCCCAGATCCAATTCTTCATATGGACCTAATTCTTCAAATGGATCAAAGTCCTCATATGATCATCATCGTGCTAACCCTTCTGCTTCACAGGGTAGAGCTAAGGGCTATGAATATGAAAGTTATTCTTCAAATCATTATGTTCATAAGTCCTCGAAGAATTTCTCTGCTTATTCATATGCTTACCCTAACCCCTCTTATGTGAAACGAAGTGGACTAGCTTCTATGCCACCTTTTTCATATGGTGCTCGCAGAGTGATGAACTCTTTGCCACCCCTTCAAATGTTGGTGGTGAAGAAAAAGAACTAATCTCTTATGCAGGGTCAGGTCTCCAGGCGTGCTCAAAACGTCTGAAGAATTTGCTGGAGACCTGAACTGTGCCTGAAAGGACACAAGCTAATCATGAAGAAATGTATTTTCATTTCTCACATCCTCATACTGATTTATATGTGCTATTACCTAATGAAATTGATGTCATATTCTTCACTGATGAAGTATATGAGTTCGTAAGTTGCACTAATTCATTTGCAGGATGATCAGCCCAAAGCAAACGAGTGGGTCCTCGATAGTGGATGTACAAATCACATGACGGGTGACAATAATCTATTGATGGATGCTCCTTTATCACCATCATATCTGAAGCATATCATCTTCGCTGACAAAGGCAAAAGTCAGGTATTGGATCTAGGTAAGGTTGCGATCTCAAAGAATTGACACATGGACAAAGTCATGCTTGTCGAGTCCTTAGGATACAACCTCATGTCTGTCTCAATGCTTTGTGATCTCGATATGGTTGTTGTCTTTGGAAGATATCGTTGTGTTGTGATCATGGAAGCTGACCATTCCAAAGTCTTCGAAGGCTTTAGGAGAGGAGATCTGTATATTGTTGATTTCTCTACAGGACCGCAACCAGCCGTGTGCTTACTTGCAAAAGCTTCAAAAGGCTGGCTATGGCATCGACGACTTGGTCATGCTGGCATGAGGAATCTGCACACGCTTGCGAAGAAGAAGCATGTCATTGGCATTGAGAATGTCAAATTCCTCAAGGATCACTTATGCGGAGCTTGTGAAGATGGAAAGATGACAAAGGCCAAGCATCCAGCGAAGACTGTCATCACTACCACTCGTCCATTTGAATTGCTTCACATGGATCTCTTTGGTCCTAACCACTATTCTGCAATTCTTAATGATGCATCTCAATATGGATTTGTTATTGTTGATGATTATTCTCGTTACACATGGGTGCACATTGTCACTTACAAACATGAAGTGCAGGAAGTCTTCAAACGATTTTCCTCGAGGGCTTCAACCAACTTTGGTGTGAAGATCAAGCACATCAGAACTGACAATGGGATCGAGTTCAAGAATTCCGGTCTTGATGGCTATCTTGATGAACTTGCTATTACTCATGAGTTATCTGCTCCTTATACTCCTTAGTAGAATGGCATCGTGGAGCGCAAGAACAGAACCCTTGCTGAAATGGCTCGCACTATGCTTGATGAATACAAGACGCCTCGTCACTTCTGGATTGAGGCAATTGATACTGCGTGCCATGTCATCAACAGGGTATATCTTCACAAATTCTTCAAGAAAATTGCATACGAACTCCTCACTGGCAAAAAGCCAAATGTGAGTTATTTCAAAGTCTTTGGTGCTAAATGTTGGATTAGAGATCCTCATCACACTTCAAAATTCTCACCGAAAGCACATGAAGGTTTTATGCTTGGTTATGGAAAGGACTCGCACACCTACAGAGTCTTCAACAGCGTTCTTCACAAAGTTGTTGAAACTGTAGATGTGCGGTTCGATGAAACTAATGGCTCGCAAAGAGAGCACCTACCTTTTGTGATAGATGAACCAGCACCTGAAGATTCTATCAAGTTCAAGGCTACTGAGGATGTCATTCCTACCGAAGAATCTGCTGAAGAATTCATTCTTGATCATGATGATCACCGAGGTGGCGCACCTGAAGAAAATGGTGCTGAAGAAAATGCTCCTGAAGGGAATGCTGATCAAATTCCTCAAAGACAACCCACTCATCCTCGCATTGCTAACGAAGTGCAAATTGAGAAGATCATTGATGACATTGAAGCACCAGGTCCTCTCACTCGCTCAAAATCTTCACATTTATCTAACTTTTGTGGGCACTTTGCTTTTGTCTCTATCTCAGAGCCCACTAAGGTAGATGAAGCATTTCTGGAGCCTGAGTGGATTTAGGCTATGCAAGAAGAATTACATCAGTTTGAGCTCAACAATGTCTGGGAACTGGTCAAACGTCCAGATCCTCGCAAGCACAACATCATTGGCACAAAGTGGATCTACCGCAACAAGCAAGAGGAAAATGTCCTTGTGGTGAGGAATAAGGCACGGCTTGTAGCTCAAGGCTACACACAGGTTGAAGGAATTGATTTCGATGAAACTTTTGCACCTGCTGCTAGACTTGAGGCTATTCGCATATTACTTGCTTACGCTAACCATTATAATATCATCTTATAATAAATGGATGTGAAAAGTGCATTCCTCAATGGTAAGCTTGAGGAAGAAGTATATGTTGCTCAGCCCCCAGGTTTTGAAGATCCAAAGAATCCCGACAAAGTCTTCAGACTCAACAAGGCCCTCTATGGCCTCAAGCAAGCCCCTCGGGCGTGGTATGACACTTTGAAGGAATTCTTCATGAAGAAAGGCTTCACACTCGGTTCACTCGACCCAACTCTTTTCACTAAATCTTATGATGGTGAATTGTTTGTGTGCCCAATATAAGTTGATGATATTATCTTTGGTTGTACTGACCAACGTTATAGTGATGAATTTGCCTATATGATGAGTAAAGAATATCAAATATCTATGATGGGAGAATTGAAATTCTTTTTAGGTCTTCAAATTCGTTAACAGCGCAATGGTATATTCATATCGCAGGAGAAATACCTCAAAGAAGTATTGAGGAAATTCGGCATGCAAGATTGCAAAGGGGTCGAAATTCCAATGCCCACAAATGGCCATCTATGCACTGATGAAAATGGTCAAGACTTTGATCAAAAGGTATACCGCTCCATGATTGGCTCTTTATTGTACCTATGTGCATCTAGGCCTGCTTAGTGTTTGCATGTGTGCCCGATTTCAAGCTACACCGAAGGAATCACACCATAAGGCTGTGAAGCATATTCTTCGATATCTAGCTCACACACCAACACTTGGATTATGGTATCCCAAGGGCTCTTCATTTGATCTCGTTGGATATTCAGACTCTGACTATGCTGGCGATCGCGTGGACCGCAAGTCAACGTCAGGCACTTGCCATTTCCTTGGACAATCTTTGGTCTGTTGGTCCTCAAAGAAACATAACTGTGTATCTCTCTCCACTGCAGAAGCTGAGTACATTGCTGCGGGATCATGCTGTGCTCAATTATTATGGATGAAGCAAACTCTCAAGAACTATGGCATCAACATGAAGAATGTACCTCTCTACTGTGACAATGAGAGCGCTATCAAGATTTCTCGCAACCCAGTTCAGCACTCGAAGACAAAGCACATCCAGATTCATCATCATTTTTCTTCGTGATTATGTGTTGAAGGGCGACATCTCCATCTGCCATGCAAGAACTGAAGATCAGCTGGCCGATATTTTCACAAAGCCCTTGGATAAGAAGAGATTTAGCAAGTTGCGGTGTGAGCTAAATATCCTAGAATCTTCGAATGTTCTCTGAAAAGGACACTCATCCTAACACTTATGCTGACTTGATGACTTAGATGCGCAACACACGAAGTAACGTTTTTCTTCAATCAATGAAGACTAACCCTCTAAGTGTGAAGAAATTAATGAAGAAATTGATTCTCAGAGCCCTACGATAATTGTACGCGGTGCCTGAAATCAACTTTCTTATACAGTGGGTTACGCCACCACCCAAAGTTGAAAATCTTCAAAATTTGAGTTTTCTTCATTTCTGAAATTCCTCAGTTTTCTCAAATTCTTCAACTTGTAATGTCTTCACTATTTCCGTCGTTTGTCTTCAGTTGAATATATATATATATATATATGAGTTTATGTCCTCTACAACATTCACTTATTGCTAATTCTTCAAGTTGACTTTTCCCGCTAAGTGAATGTGATTGGACCCTTCCCCCTCTATGCTGAACTCAATCTAATCTTTTCACAAATTCTTCATGTGCGTTCTGATTTGAAACTCGTTCAAAATCTTCACTGTGTCCTTGACAGCTCAAGAAATTGCGAACGGTAACTTAAAACTTATCTTATATAAATTTTCGGCTTTGCCGCTCAAACCGTTCCGCTTCTCATGACAAATACTTATATATTCACCCACGATCCTACACGATTGCCACCTCACAGTATGTGGGTGACACATGTCATGTGAATGAGAAAAGCCAGGGGCACGTTCGTCCGAAATCCTCGGGCACACAGTTATTCACTGTCGCTATAAATACCCCTGCCTTCTCATCACTTCACTTTTACTCCGCTCGACCTCTCTCCCACTCGAGCTTCCCAAACCCTAGCGCCGCCACTACTTCATCGTCGTCGGTGAGGAAGAGCTTCACTGCCTCGACCTCGTCGCCGTCGTACTCGCGCCGGTTGCGGATCTCTTCACTCCGCCGCCGCCGTAGTTGTCTTCCTCTGCCGAATTAGGGCGTGGAAGATCTAAGCGGACAAACTTCACTTCTACACCTCCCAGTTCGTCGTGTTCTTCACTTCGGGTAATTAAAAGTTACTTTTACTGCCCGCTTTGATTCATGTGTTTTTTCCTAAAAATCTTCAAAGGTGTTTATTCTTCAAATCTTCACATACTAAACACCTCACATGTTATCTGTTCTTGATTCGTTTCTCTAAGCAATGATTTTCTTCAAGATTCCTCAACTGTGTGGATTTTCAAATCTGTACAACTCTGGAACCTAAGATAAAGAACGCTTAGTGAAATTCTTCAAGACTCATCGGTCAAATTCCTCAAACATATTCTTTTTTTGAAAATCTTTTGAGAACGCATATGACCTCTCCAAATTCCTCGCAACTATACTCTGTTCACAAGTACAAATGTCCGCTGCTGAATCACTAGGTTCTCATCAACTTAACTCATTTGCAGCGTTCCTCGAAGAAAAGTTGCATACATCTTCAGAAACTTCAGTTGTTCATCCTCGGCTGAAGAAAATGGTTGTCGGCAAGAAGCCACAAAAGGGAGGAAAAAGGGCTGAGGTCAACACAGCGTTTGAAATCCCTGAGGATATTTATGCTGGATATTGCACTCCAGACGAGGACAAGTTTGGCAAGGAGGACAAGAATCAGCGCAAAGTGCACATACAACGTATTGAGAGGAGATGGGCACGAGAATGGAGGGAGTACATGTATGTTACTCCCAAGTACATGAAGAAATTCGCGCTCAACCCTCCATGCTCACGACCTCCACTGAGACCTGGCCAACTGGCGGATCCCACCAGCCTTAAGCGCGGTGAGGACTATACTGCTGAATGGGCTAGGCGCCAGGCCAAACTAGCCAAGCAAGCAAAAGAAGCAGTGAGGAAATTCAATGAAGATTTTGCTGCTGCTGCTCACGCTGCTGAGGCCTCTGGTAGTAAGCCCAGGAAGGCTATGCCAAAGAAGCCTGCCCACAAATCCAGTGCTTCTCCTTCAATGCCCTCACGGCCAAGCTCCTCAGCAATGCCCTCACGGCCAGCATCTTCAAAGCCCTCACAGCCAATTCCTCAGTCTGCTCCTCCTCCTCCAAAATCCTCAGTTCCTCCGACAAAGTCTTCGGCTGCTCCAACAAAATCTTCGGCACCTATGCATCTTGCCACGTGCCAAAGGACTCAAGGCATCTCTATTGCCTCAGGAGCATCTGCTAGCTCCACTGCTGCACCAAGTTCCTCAGCCGGACCATCCCTGCTGAAGAAAAAGGCCACTACAGGACGAGGCCTTCGCCAAAGTCCTCACAAAGAAGTAGGTTGCCTTCCAAATCCCCTCTGATGACGATGAGGCTGATGATGAAGAACTTGCTGAAATCATCAGGGACAGGCAAGCCAAGGCCGCTAGAGCCAAAGGCAGCAATGTGCCTCTAATGCTGGATCCCAAGTTGATCCTTGATTTTATTGACTTGTGGCACAAGGACCCCACTACACCTTTGCCGGAGATGAATCTCACTCCTGGTCAAAGCCATGTTCTCTCCCACTTCATTGAGGAAGAGAAGTGGAAGTATCAAGAAGGACGAAGATTGAAGAAAGCGCAATACAAGAAATAACGCTACCTCAAGGACAATGTCCTCACGCTTACACCGGATCAACTCATTGATTTACAAGCTGAAATCAAGAAACTGAGTGATGACTTCAATCGGTACCATGCTGATTGGAAGGGCGCAAAAGTTCGGTTCGTCAATCTGACGAAGACTTTCTCTTCAACTGCCTCTGCTCCGGTGCATGTTGAAATTCCTCAGGTTGAAGCATCTGCCTAGCCCACTAAAGAACATGCCAGCACCGCTGATGTCAGTATGGCTGCTGAAGAAAATGAGAGTACCAGTGCTAATGACTCCATTCCAGCTGCTGATGATATTGCCAGGGCATCCACTAGTGATGCACCTGAGGAAAGTGAACAAGTCAGGAAAACTGCAACAGTTGCGCCTGAAGAAAATGGACCTCCTGCACCTACACCAACTACGATCCTTCCATCTGCATCATATGTGAAGAAGACAAAGGCTGCTGAACGTGCAACGATGAAAAAGAGGAAGGCATCAACTTCTTTAAATTCTTCAGCTCCGAAGAAGATGAAGACGCTGATCAGTTCAATTGACAATCCAATTGATGCCGTTCCTGTCTCCTCAATGCCATCAAAGGACCTTGTTCCTTATGGTGAAGAATATGAGATTCCCGAGGAATCTGATGAAGAAACTCCATCTGTTGCTTCAATAGAGCAGTTGGACAAAGAAATTGAAGTGGATAAGGTCCCTTCAACTCTAGTCATTTCCTCAGCTATGCCTTAGTTCACTGCTGAAGAGGCAGGTGTTGAAGAACTTGAAGATGAGGCTGTGGACATCGGATGTACCACACAAGTGCTGAATGATGACTTTTGGGAAAGTCAGCACCCCAATTCTCCATCGTTCATTCCTCTCCAAGATGCTCCTCAGTCCCCCAGTCGCTACAGAAGTACGAGTGGAATCTGATGAACCTCGTGCAACCCCGTCCGTCAATGAGGAAATTCCAGCCACTAGCGCTGATGAGAATGTGAATGAAGAAGAAAGGACTCAGGCTGCAACTGCAGAAGAAACTGAAATTCCTCGGCATGTGGAACCTGAGATTGCCATTCCTGAAGTAGTATTGCAAATCACAGACACTCCTCAGTCCAAGCCAAAGAATCCTTTCTCCAAGAAGCCAAAATTCAAGGCTGATGATTTCTTCAGCGAGCACGTATTCTTCACTGAATTCAACCCTTATGACAATGCTCATCTTAGAAGGAAGTATTTCTGGACTGCCAGCCAGGCAAACTTCTATTCACAGTTCTCTTTGACAAGGAAAAAAGCTTCGATCATGAGCACATTCCTCACATGGACATGGAATCTATGCCTTGCTTCACGCCGGTTCTCAGTATGCTTCACGATGCAGGCTTGCTGAATTTCTGCACTGACATTGTTGATTGGAATGAAGAGCTTATTCTTCAGTTCTATGCAACTTTGCATATCACAGGCGATGCTGCTGACGTCAACTCATGGGTGTTGGACTGGATGACTGAAAACACTCACTACAAGGCACCAGCCTCTGAATTGCTTCGTGCCTTGCCAATCAGTCCTCCACCAGAATGCGCCCGCTGTTTGTATGATGAACTTGAACTTACTAATCATTATATGCAAGTGCTCATGAAGCCGCTGAAGCCTGGACAAATTCACAGGACCAAATTCCTCGTGAAGGATTTGCTGTATGTGCCTAGAACCATCTACCGCATTCTGACGAAGACCATGAGTCCAATCAAAGGTCATGATTCATCTGATAAAGAAATTGTGGGGATGATGAAGAATATTCTCTTCAACATCATGCATGGTATCCCTATCAATTACCATGATTTCTTCATGAGGACTCTTGCGAATGTTGCACTTTCACCGTTTGAGATGAAGCCTTATGCTCCATGGATCATGAGATTCCTCAGATCAAGGACTTCACTCAACTACAAGGCTGATAATCTTAACCATGGCAGCTACTTGCCCCCAATTGAAGTCCTCAAGCGGACAATTTCCTCATCCAATGAGAAGGGAAAGTCACCAGCTGTGATCGATGAAGGCATTCGTCCATTGGATGGTCAGTTCCGCAAAGCTGCATCTTATTCCACCAATGATGACTCTGCCACACATGATTCTGCTGCAAATGCTCCAAAGTCAAGTCCTCAAGCTACTATTTCCCGTGTGATGACTGACCGTGAACTGCTTATAAGTCTTCACGAGAAGGTCGATTGGAACCACAAATGGGTTAAGCATCAGTTTGGCTCTATTCTTCACAACATGACCTCTACGCATAATGCAGTGAAGAAAAACCACTACTACCTCCATGAAGTGTTTGATCGCACCTGGGCTATTCTGTCACATCTATATGGTGAAGAAGATCTGAAGCAAATGGGCTTCAAGGAAGACTTTGAATGGTCTGCACCTCCACCAAAGAAATTCAAGAAGGTCAAGGTTCCTTCCTTGGTGGCCAGCTCATATTCTTCATCACGCGCCACGGACGAGCATGAAGACTTGGACGACACTGCAGCAGGCCCTACAACGACTCAAGACCCTGACAACGCTGGCGCTCCTCCATCATCATGATATTCTTCAGGGGCGTTAGTCCTCAGTTTCAACCCTTTTGGTCATTCGATGACAAAGGGGAAGAAATTTGAGTTAGTCTTCAAGCGGGTCTATATATATGGGCGTTTTTTTGCTAAGTTACAAGTCTCGTTCTTCTAATGACTTTGCTGGATCGAGTTGTAATCTTAAACTCTATGGTGGCTTGATACTTTTGTTGTGTTCTTCTGCATGCTTATTCCTCATTAATGTTAATGCACGCATGCTGAATTACATCAGTCACCATATTTCATCATGCATTTCAAATTCCTCATATTATATGTCAAGTGCGTGTATGAATTACAAGATATAGGGGGAGATATCCATGATTATACTCTTCAAGTGTGCATTGCTTCAAAAGCAAATTCCTCACGTTGCACATCTTCAGGGGGAGTTCTTCTATATCTTGCAATCAAATTCCTCAATATCAGTATTTACACTTCATATGATTATCCCCGTTGAAAAATTAACCTATATTGTCATCAATCACCAAAAAGGGGGAGATTGTAAGTGCATCTAGTGCCCCTTAGTGATTTTGGTGTATTGAAGACTTATATGTTAAGGGACTGATGCGTTTGTGAGTATACACAGGTCTATAAGTCTATGAGGAGTTTGATATTTACAGAGAAAGTCGACCCCTAAAAATGAAATTCTTCGACTGAAGACTTTGGATTTCTGAAGACTTTCTGAAGACTTTGAAAGTGAAGAAATCGGTGTGACCTTGAAGACTTGGTAATCATTCGAGGAACATGAAGCGTGAAGACTTTTGTTTTCGTAGTTTCTTTTTTCTCTTTCTTGAGTCATAGGAAACACCGTACTGTTAAAGGGGGTCGAGGAAATACTAAGGAAAAATTTCCATGTGATGCTCAACTCAAAATCCTACACCTACCAATCCCTTCGAGTGAAGCCATTGGAAATCTCGCACAGTTCAGTCATATTCTTCAGTGACAGAGACGAAGTTCTTCTGGTCTTTGAGTAATTTGTTCTGACTGAAGAGTTAGAAATCGCCAGTGCGGATTGCCTATAAAGTGAGGAACATGATAGCCCTGAGGAATTCCAACCCAAATATTCCGACCGTTGTTGTGCTACGCGCCAGTTGTCCCAAAATATCTACCCACTTAACGGTCATATTAGACAAGGGCATTTATGTCTTATCACGTCGGGCTGCTCCCGGCTATAAATAGCCGCCCCCTACAACCACTAGTTGGTTGGCTGCTCCGAGAGAAACTGACACTTGTCATTTGAGAGCAACCCATCCTCCGAGGACTTTGAGTGAAAATCATCAAGTGAGGAAATCCCAAACCCAAACCTACAAAACCCCAAGTGATTGAGCATCACTGAAGAGATTGATCCTGCGTGGATCCAATGCTTGTTTCCTTTGAAGACTGTGCTTCTTCCAGATGGTTATGCGTCAAGGTCTAGAGCATCCAAGAGGAATTGTGGATCGCCGAGTGACCGAGTTTGTGAAGGTTCGGAAGTCACCTGAAGACTTACCACGAGTGATTGGGCGAGGTCTGTGTGACTTTAGCTCAAGGAGAATACGGTGAGGACTGTGTGTCCGGGACTGGGTGTCCTCGAGTTTAAATACTCAGCTGCTCCAACCAGATGTACAACTGAGACAACAGTTGGAACTGGTCTACCAAATCATTGTCTTCACCGAGCTACTGGTTCTATTTCCTCAACTCTTTAAATTCCTCATGTATGTTGTTGTGTGCATGTTCATATCTGTTTGAAGACATTGACTGAAGACTTTCTCAATTTCCTCAGTTCTATTTCTTCAGTCTGTTCGTCTTCTTCTCTTGTGTTATCCTGTGTTTACGCTTTCTGTACTCTGTGCTTGTCCTCATTTCATCATGATGACTATGCTTGTGTTCTGTTATGTTCCTTTCTGAGTACTTATTCCGCTGCAGGTAGTTCTTCAGTTAGGAATTTCCTCACCAGCAAATTCCTCAGTGAAGAATTCATAAAAATTGCCTATTCACCCCCGTCTAGTCGATATAACGCACTTTCAATCATCGCTTCCTCATAGTTCGTAGGTTCATCATGGTCTATTAACATGACTTCCAGAATAGGATTACCGTACCACTCTGGTGCGGATCTTACTCTGGAAGACCTACGAGGTTCTATAGTAACTTAATATGAAGTTTCATGATCATCATCATTAGCTTCCTCACTAATTGGTGTAGGAATCACTGAAACTGATTTCTGTGATGAACTACTTTCCAATTCGGGAGAAGGTACAATTACCTTATCAAGCTCTACTTTCCTCCCACTCACTTCTTTCGAGAGAAACTCCCTATCTAGAAAGGATCCATCTTAGCAACGAATATTTTGCCTTCGGATCTGTGATAAAAGGTATACCCAACAATTTCCTTTGGGTATTCTATGAAGACGCACTTCTCCGATTTGGGTTCGAGCTTATCAGGTTGAAACTTTTTCACATCAGCATCGCAGCCCTAAACTTTAAGAAACGACAACTTTGGTTTCTTGCCAAACCATAGTTCATAAGGTGTCGTCTCAACGGATTTTGATGGTGCCCTATTTAAAGTGAATGCAGCTGTCTCTAATGCATAACCCCAAAAACGATAGTGGTAAATCGGTAAGATACATCATAGATCGCACCATATCCAATAAAGTGTGGTTAGACGTTCAGACACACCATAACATTGTGGTGTTCCAGGTGGCGTGAGCTGTGAAACTATTCCACATTGTTTTATATGAAGGCCAAACTCGTAACTCAAATATTCTCCTCCACGATCAGATCGTAGAAACTTGATTTTCTTGTTACGACGATTCTCCACTTCACTCTGAAATTCTTTGAACTTTTCAAATGTTTCAGACTTGTGTTTCATTAAGTAAACATACTCATATCTGCTCAAATCATCTGTGAAGGTCAGAAAATAACGATACCTGCCACGAGCATCAACACTCATTGGACCGCATACATCGGTACGTATTATTTCCAATAAGTCACTAGCTCGTTCCATTGTTCCGAAGAACGGAGTTTTAGTCATCTTGCCCATAAGGCACGGTTCGCAAGCATCAAATGATTCATAATCAAGTGATTCCAAAAGTCCATCTTTATGGAGTTTCTTCACGCGCTTTACACCGATATGACCCAAACGGCAGTGCCACAAATATGTTGCACTATCATTATCAACTTTGCATCTTTTGGCATCAATATTATATATATGTGTATTACCACGATCGAGATCCAACAAACTATTTTCATTGGGTGTATTACCATCGAAGGTTTTATTCATATAAACAGAACAACAATTATTCTCTGACTTTAAATGAATAACCGAATTGCAATAAACATGATCAAATCATATTCATGCTCAACGCAAACACCAAATAACATTTATTTAGGTTTCAACACTAATCTCAAAAGTATAGGGAGTGTGCGATGATGATCATATCAATCTTGGAACCACTTCCAACACACATCATCACTACACCCTCAACTAGTCTCTATTTATTCTATAACTCCTGTTTCGAGTTACTAATATTAGCAACCGAACAAGTATCAAATACTCAGGGGCTACTATAAACACTAGTAAGGTACACATCAATAACATGTATATCAAATATACCCTTGTTCACTTTGCCATCCTTCTTATCCACCAAATATTCAGGGTATTTCCGCTTCTAGTGACCATTTCTTTTGCAGTAGAAGCACTCAGTTTCAGGCTTTGGTCCAGCTTTGGGCTCCTTCACGGGAGTGACAACTTGCTTGCCATTCTGCTTGAAGTTCCCTTTCTTTCCCTTTGCCCCTTTTCTTAAAACTAGTGGTCTTGTCAATCATCAACACTTGATGCTCTTTTCTTGATTTCTACCTTCATCGATTTCAGCATCACGAAGAGCTCAGGAATCGTTTTTGTCATCCCTTGCATTATAGTTCATCACGAAGTTTCAGTAAGTTGGTGATGGTGACTAGAGAACTCTGCCAATCACTATCTTATCTGAAAGATTAACTCCCACTTGATTCAAGCGATTGTAGTACTCAGACAATCTAAGTACTTGCTCACTAGATGAGCAATTCTCCTCCATATTTTAGGCGAAGTATTTGTCAGAGGTCTCATACCTCTTGACACGGGCATGAGTTTAAAATACCAATTTCATCTCTTGAAACATCTCATATGTTTCGTGAAGTTTCAAAAAACGTTTTTGTAGTCCCGGTTCTAAGCCATAAAGCATGGTGCACAAAACTATCAAGTAGTCATCATATTGAGCTAGCCAAACATTCATAACGTCTGCATCTGCTCCTGCAATAGGTCTGTCACCTAGCGGTGCATCAAGGACATAATTCTTCTGTGCAGCAATGAGGATAAAACCTCAGATCACGGACCAAGTCCGCATCATTGCTACTAACATCTCTCAACATAGTTTTTATCTAGGAACATATAAAAAACATAGGGAAGCTATAACGCGAGCTATTGATCTACAACATAATTTGCAAAATACTACCAGGACTAAGTTCATGATAAATTAAAGTTTAATTAATCATATTACTTAAGAACTCCACTTAGATAGACATCCCTCTAATCATCTAAGTGATCACGTGATCCAAATCAACTAAACCATGTCCGATCATCACGTGAGATGGAGTAGTTTTCAATGGTGAACATCACTATGTTGATCATATCTACTATATGATTCACGCTCGACCTTTCGGTCTCAGTGTTCCGAGGCCATATCTGTATATGCTAGGCTCGTTAAGTTTAACCTGAGTATTCCGTGTGTGAAACTGTTTTGCACCCGTTGTATTTGAACGTAGAGCCTATCACACCCGATCATCACGTGGTGTCTCAGCACAAAGAACTTTCGTAACGGTGCATACTCAGGGAGAACACTTATACCTTGAAATTTAGTGAGAGATCATCTTATAATGCTACAGTCAATCAAAGCAAGATAAGATGCATAAAGTATAAACATCACATGCAATCAATATAAGTGATATGATATGGCCATCATCATCTTGTGCTTGTGATCTCCATCTCCAAAGCACCGTCATAATCACCATCGTCACCGGGGCGACACCTTGATCTCCATCGTAGCATCGTTGTCGTCTCGCCAACTATTACTTCTACGACTATCGCTACCGCTTAGTGATAAAGTAAAGCAATTACAGGGCGATTGCATTGCATACAATAAAGCGGCAACCATATGGCTCCTGCCAGTTGCCGATAACTTGGTTACAAAACATGATCATCTCATACAATAAAATATAGCATCACGTCTTGACCATATCACATCACAACATGCCCTGCAAAAACAAGTTAGACGTCCTCTACTTTGTTGTTGCAAGTTTTACGTGGCTGCTACAGGCTGAGCAAGAACCGTTCTTACCTACGCATCAAAACCACAATGATAGTTTGTCAAGTTAGTGTTGTTTTAACCTTCTCAAGGACCGGGCGTAGCCACACTCAGTTCAACTAAAGTTGGAGAAACTGACACCCGCCAGCCACCTATGTGCAAAGCACGTCGGCAGAACCAGTCTCGCGTAAGCGTACGTGTAATATCGGTCCGGGCCACTTCATCCAACAATACCGCCGAACCAAAGCATGACATGCTGGTAAGCAGTATGACTTGTATCGCCCACAACTCACTTGTGTTCTACTCGTGCATATAACATCTACGCATAAAACCAGGCTCGGATGCCACTGTTGGGGAACGTAGTAATTTCAAAAAAAATCCTACGCACACTCAAGATCATGGTGATGTATAGCAACGAGAGGGGAGAGTGTTGTCCACGTACTCTCGTAGACCGAAAGCGGAAGCGTTAGCACAACGCGGTTGATGTAGTCGTACGTCTTCACGATCCGACCGATCCAAATACCGAACGTACGACACCTCCAAGTTCAGCACACGTTCAGCTCGATGATGTCCCTCGAACTCCGATCCAGGCGAGCTTTGAGGGAGAATTTCATCAGCACGACAGCGTGGTGACGGTGATGATGTTGCTACCGACGCAGGGCTTCACCTAAGCACCGCTACGATATGATCGAAGTGGAATATGGTGGAGGGGGGCACCGCACACGGCTAAGAGATCAAGAGATCAATTGTTGTGTCTAGAGGTGCCCCCTTGCCCCGTATATAAAGGAGGAAGGGAGAGGCCGGCCCTAGAGGAGGGGGCGCCAAGTGTGGGGAGTCCTACTAGGACTCCCAAGTCCTAGTAGAATTCCCCTTTCCTTTCCGGAGTAGGAGAGAAGGAAAGAGGGGGAGAGGGACAAGGAAAAGGGGGCTGCACCCCTTGTCCAATTCGGACCAGAGAGGTGGGCGTGCGCCTCCTTCCTTTTGGCCTCTCTCCTCTATTCCCGTATGGCCCAATAAGGCCCATATACTCCCCGGCGAATTTCCGTAACTCTCTGGTACTCCGAAAAATACCCGAATCACTCGGAACCTTTCCGAAGTCCGAATATAGTCGTCCAATATATCAATCTTTACGTCTCGACCATTTCGAGACTCCTCGTCATGTCCCCGATCTCATCCGGGACTTCGAACTACCTTCGGTACATCAAAACACATAACTCATAATATAAATCGTCACCGAATGTTAAACGTGCGGACCCTACGGGTTTGAGAACTATGTAGACATGACCGAGACACATCTCCAGTCAATAACCAATAGCAGAACCTGGATGCTCATATTGGCTCCTACATATTCTACGAAGATCTTTATCGGTCAAACCGCATAACAATATACGTTGTTCCCTTTGTCATCGGTATGTTACTTGCCCGAGATTCGATCATCGGTATCTCAATACCTAGCTCAATCTCGTTACCGGAAAGTCTCTTTACTCGTTCCGTAATGCATCATCCCGCAACTAACTCATTAGTCATATTGCTTGCAAGGCTTATAGTGATGTGCATTACCGAGAGGGCCCAGAGATACCTCTCCAACAATCGGACTGACAAATCCTAATCTCGAAATACGCCAACTCAACAAGTACCTTCGGAGACACCTGTAGAGCACCTTTATAATCACCCACTTACGTTGTGACATTTGTTACCACACAAAGTGTTCCCTCGGTAAAAGGGAGTTGCATAATCTCATAGTCATAGGAACATGTATAAGTCATGAAGAAAGCAATAACAACATACTAAACGATCAAGTACTAAGCTAACGGAATGGGTCTAAGTCAATCACATCATTCTCCTAATGATGTGATCCCGTTAATCAAATGACAACTCATGTCTATGGCTAGGAAACTCAACCATCTTTGATTAACGAGCTAGTCAAGTAGAGGCATACTAGTGACACTATGTTTGTCTATATATTCACATATGTATTATGTTTCCGGTTAATACAATTCTAGCATGAATAATAAACATTCATGAAATAAGGAAATAAATAATAACTTTATTATTGCCTCTAGGGCATATTTCCTTCAGAGGCCGGGGGTCCTCCTCCATTTTAAAAAAAACCCTCCTCGTTAGGATCAATTCTCTTACTTATCAAAAAGGCTACAATTGATTCCCTACACTTGTAAGTTATCACACCACCATCGATCTACCTTGCCTCCCGTGGCCTTAAGGCCACGAAGGCGCGGTGGATCTTGGCTCTTGCCGGTTGCCGGTGGAAGGGATCTTCCCTTTGTTCTTTGATGTGTCTTTCAGTTTGCTTGGGGTTTGTGTCCTTCTCAGAAAGATGAGACGGCGGCGACTTCCTAAGGATGGAATAAGGTTTTCCTCGCCTAGCCCCCGTCTCGGTGATGCGTCCAACGTCGCGGGAGGGCATGTGGAGGCATGTCTCTGGCGAATCTCACGGGATTCGGTTGGCATTTGGCTACGGTGGATCTGCTTGGATTCGGTCTTCGTTCGTCTGTATTGGTGTGTCTACAGGTTGTATCCTTCCGATCTATGTTTCTCTCCATCACCGACGGTTGCTGTTCTGGTGCGCTGGTCCTCTGTAACCTTAGCACAACAACTTCCCGACTGTCTACTACAACAAGGTTTGCCCGGCTCTGGCACGGGAGGGGCGATGACAGTGGCGCGCCTTCGGCTCGCCCTAGTGCTTGTAGTCGTCGCTAGGTGATCTACGGACTTGGATGTATTTTTTGTTACTTTTGATGGATCTAAATCATTGACTAACTTTTTCGATAGAAAATTCTGCGCTCAACTTTACGAATACAAACGGAGGGAATCGTTTTGTTTTTGAATGGTTTGAATACTTTAAGTGAGAAAATTCTCTTTCCACAACGCAAGCAGGGTTTGTTGGTACGGATATGCGATGGCCCGTGCGGCTGGAAATGTCAGACATGTCAAGATCTACGCACCTTCACCACATGACGTATCATTGAATGCGATTGCCTCACATGTCATGATGCAAGACAAACCATAGTCCATGTGGCTTAGGCTTAGCGCATAAACCGGCCATATATAAAAATGACAGTAGGCCAATGTAAAAAGGTTGATTAAAGCGACCCCGAGAAAAAAACACACAAAAGAAATAACGCAGTCGTAGACCGTGTACGGAGGTCGCCGTTGAGAAGTCTGACATGCCTTCCTCGGTACGAAAGCTGATTATAAAAACTTATAAAACATTCAGAAAGTCAGAAAGTACTAGTAGGACACAGTAATACCTCCCACGAATTTCCGTCGGTACATCGATCACAGGAAACAGTACCTTCATTCTTTGTGAGATATAGGAGTACTACCTCCGTCTAGGTAAATAAGTCATGCGCGTAGTTTTAGGTCATCAATTTGAGCAATTAAATATATGTTATATGTCATGAAAAATATATCACTAGATTTCTACACGGATGTAGTTTCTAAATATATATATTTTGTTACATATAATACATATAGATAGTTAAATCGTCGATCTAGAACTACGTGAATGACTTATTCATCGAGACGGAGGTAGTAGTCTACTTTTCCTTGAAATCTGTATACAAGAATAATACGATTGGTCGCCGGTAAAGACAAAGAGTAGCTAGGGTACGCTATGTCTCGGTATGCTAATCCACAACTAGTTTATCTTTTCCTACTATAGTCTAGTACTAGTACTATAAGATAGTATGTTTATCTTGTTTTTTTTAGGAATAAGATCAGTTTATCTTGCAGACCGTGAGAGAGAGACAAGCCGACCGCGTGATCTGGCCCTTTGCGATGGTAGTGGTTAAGCGTTAGCTGGATGAAACTATATTTTACTTTTGAAAGATGTAGCTCAACCAGCGGCTGGGCGTACGTAAAGCTGGACGAATGCTACGTGTCAGGTGTATGTGCCGTCTCCTTTTCTCTTCTTTTTTTTTACTCGCGCATTACTATGATCGACCGCCAGTCCGCCACTGATATTAGTGGTGTGCGAACGAACTTTGTGCTGCTAAAACACCAAACTAGCAAGTGGAGTCAGTGACGCTCAACTAGCGACCCGGACGCGGGGAAGATTTCATGAGATTCAAACTGATGCAATACCCATTTATTTACTTCTCATGTTTCACCAATCCATGATAGAGTCTAGTAGTAGTGACTGGCGTAGATGCTGGACGGGAAGCACAAGACAAATGCATGGGTGGAAGGAATCAACTGAAGCTGGGGCAGACAGGCCCCTTGGACAGGCCAAGCCGAACCTCCATCCCGTGGTGCATGTCCGGTATGCGCAGGCTGTCAGAGTCCTGGGGCACTGCAAAGTGGGCAAGGAAACAAAATATCAACACAAGCACTGAAGAAATTTCTAGCAACGGAAACGACATATACTCCCTCCGATCCGACTTAATCAATCGACGCAGACATTGTATAGGGGCTGCGTCGATTAATTCGGATCCGAGGGAGTAGAATAGTTGCAATTTGCGTGGACAACCGTTGCACTGAAAGCCATCCATTTTCTTAAGCTATTGGGCAGACCTCATAGTGATAAGCACAAAGGAAAAGTGATGAACAGGGTGCACTCTTTGCCATACAAACCATATGCCCAACTAAGCTAGTGTTTTACCAACTGAGGGACACAAGCTTGGTTCGTTTACTGCCAACACTTTGTTGCCAGCTAGTATTGAATAGATTCCTCTAAAATATAATGAGAACCATATTAGCTACCTACCTTGTAAATACAGTTGTTGTTTTTAATAACATACTCCCTCCATTCGGAATTACTTGTCACAAAAATGGATAAAAATGGATGTATCTACAACTAAAATACATCTAGATACATTTATTTCTTGGACGAGTAATTCCGAACGGAGGGAGTACTAATGATCTCCTCGAGTATATTCTACAGCACAAATCTGTGCTGATGTAAGCAACCAGAGGTACGAAAAATGGGCAACAGAACCATTTTAGTAGATCAAAAAATCTTGATTTCCCAAGAAATCGTTGTTCCAGGATCACATCCCCATCAGGTCAATAAATTTTGCTCGAGTGTGTTGCACTGTGAGCAAAGAAGCTAGTACTCAGAAAAGCTTAGATAAGTCAAAAGATAACAGTCTATCCTAAGTCCTAACTCCAACTAATCAATTCATTACTAGCAAGTTTTGCACGAATGCTTGCAGAGTTATGAAGCAGCAAAGCAAGAGATTGATGCAGAACAAAAGGACGGCAATCCTTACAGTTAAGGTAATCTTCAAATCCAAAATCATCCAAGGAACCTGTCATTGCCTCATATCCTAGCATAGATGATGGCAATGCACCTGGGGGCCTTTGGAACCTGGAAACACACAAGTCATCAATCAAACATTTCTAGTGTGAGACAAAAGAGCTTAACGCCTATATATTTTTTAGAAAAAAAAATTAGGACAAGTACACATGAAGTTCAAAAGCGTATAAACAAAATGTAACTCGCATGTTCTCTGCTCTCTCTTGTCCTTGGATTGATGTACTAATTGCTAGAAGGAACATGTGGACAGATAAAAACCTCACGACATGTTTGTGCATTCAAACAAAAGAGATTCAGTTATTCCTAGGGCAGCAAACCCATGTGCTTGATCTATTCTATGGAAATACTCTTGGATGAAAAGACTAACAGAAGACCTCAAGTACCAGTCATAATATTGCAATTAATCATTTAAGCATGCAAGCATGCAGATTTAGATAAACAAAACATGCAGCACAAGAACTTAACAAGTAATTGTACCATACCAGAAAACAAACTTCGTGCAAACAAAATGTCACATGACAATATGAATACATTTGCAGCAAAAGAAAGCACTACATTTTATTTTAACGTCTTGTGCAGAACATCTTTACAACATGATGAAAAGCGTCACAAAATCAAACCTAGTATCCCAACACTGGCTCAACTGAGGCCTACTCAATCCAGCTTGAACAAAACCCAACATGACTACACAGTTGCAGTGGGGGCTAATTAGCACAGAGAAAGTACACATATCACCAACATGACTACATAGTTTGCTGAGGGGGCTATCTAACAGAGAGAAAACATGCATATCACTGCCAATAGCAAAGATATGGACGCGGCATTATGGCTCATACGAGTATATGATCCTATTATCTGGGCCAGACGATCTCCAGTGTGGATCCATGCCAATATGATTTAGTCTAGCAGGGCAAGCGACATAAATTGGTGTATTGAAACAGCTGTTTTATACATCTACGGTGGTAGCCCATACTGACGTCCTGAGATACGCTCTGGCAGGCCCGTTTGAAGGATGAAGCACTTCCGTTACCAGAAATCATGTACCGATGGTGCAGGTAATGCCTCGTAGATGGACCATGGTATAGAATAAAAATCATGTGATCCTGATGTTGTGTGGCTTCCGGTACCTACTCCCACTGCTCCTCTCCTTTGTCTTAATGTTGCAGGGGAGAGGACCTCAACACGACAGTCAAACGTGGGAAGGTGTCGACCTAACATACACGAAGCTAGCGGATGAGTCGATGGATTTTCCCGTAGATTCAATTTGCAGGTAAGATAGTTTGTTGCTGAAACGAATAATCTGTTTTCCTTGGAAAAACAAAACAGAACAATCTTAGGAACCTGCGTGGGTAGATTGGCAAAGACAAAGCAGATGCTGATGTCAGGAAGACACTAGAGGTTTTGATAAGACTGGAGCAAAGGATCCAGAATTCTTGTTTAAGGTTTATGCAAATCCGGAGAGTTGGATAAAGAATCTGATGTAGTAAACGGGCAGGAATTATAGGATGCAGTACAGGTGCTTTGATGATGTAATCATGTTTGACACAACTTGTAAAACTAACTTGTACGAACCATTCGTGTTATTTGTTGTTGTAGACTATCAACTCCAAAGTGTGATACTATGTACGAGGTGCACTATGAGCAGGTTGAGACCTTCGAGTGGCTGTTGATGGAGTTCATAAGGATGATGGGAAGGGCCGCACCTAATGTGATCCTAATTGGTACCAATTGCAATGTGCCTGGCCACCAGAAGAATACATCCCATATCGAATTTCCGGAAGACGATCCTAATTAGTACCAATTCATGTGATCTGGATAATAATGAGAGCATATAAAT
The DNA here is from genome assembly GCF_002162155.2 of Triticum dicoccoides. Classification (NCBI taxonomy): domain Eukaryota; kingdom Viridiplantae; phylum Streptophyta; class Magnoliopsida; order Poales; family Poaceae; genus Triticum; species Triticum dicoccoides. Next base: position 623,675,016 of record NC_041387.1, read on the forward strand.
CTACGACCCATATCGAATTTCCGAGATATTAACACATGTGCTACAAATATTATCACATCTGGTTCTCAAATTAAGGTCAAATTCACGACCCCAACAAATTGCAGCTGCCTGATCGGATGGCTAAAATATTATGAATGCCCACATCAGCTACCAGCGACTCTTTCACTCTTAGTTAGCCAAAACCTATTTCCAGGAGGGGAAAGGAGGGGGGCGGCGAGAGAGCGAACCTGGAGAGGATTTGTGCGTCCAGATCGTTGCGGATGTTGAAGGCGGACCCGTAGATGGCCTCGGTCCCGAACCTCTTCTTCTCCTCCCAGAACTTGGTCTCCTGCGCGGCGCGTGCCCACGAAACAATCAGATTCAGAGCTAGCTAGGGTTTCGAGGTCCCGGGGGAAACGACGAACGGGCTCACCTTATGGATGGTGGCCTGGATGGGGTGCGGCGGCGCGAGGTCGCCCCTGACGCTGTCGTTGACGCCGAACCGGAGCACGTCGTGGGTCTGCCCGGTCTCCTTCTTCGTCATCAAGCTCGCCATCGTCGCTGCTCAGGCTCAGGCTCTCTTCTTCCTCTTTCTCTCTCTCTTCTCTCTGGGGTTTCGCAGTGTTTTTTCTTTCTTCCTTTTCTTAGCAAAAGTGTTTTTTCTTTCTTTGCGGAGAAGAAAAGGGGGGCAAAAAGAGGAACAGAATAGAGAGAACCTGGTCTGGGGCTCTGGGCTTGATGAATGCGTAACAGCCCGCTCGGGAAACGGGCCGGCCAGTGGCTCCCAGCGTAAAAAACTTGGCACGTTCGGTTTTTGCTCAGGTTTTTGTTAAATCTGGTTTTAGCAATAGCTCAGTTTATAGCCCCAACGTTTCTTATTTTTCTGACTTCATTTCCTATCTTGTTCATTTTTTTATTTTTTTATGGTTTTCTTTTCCTTTCCATTATTTTTTCTTTCTTCCTTTCCTATTGCATTTTCCTTCTTTTTATTTTATTATTATTTTAAAAATATAATATCTTTTAGAAAAATACACATACACGGACATTTTCAATGAGCTACGTGCACAACTTTTTGGAGCATGTCAATACTTTTTAAGATTATCTGATTATGAACAGATTGCTCTCAAACCTATTACAGTAATGTTCAATTCATGCTAAACAATGTTCTCATCGCTCAAAAGAAAAGTTCATGCCTTACGAATAAATTACATTTGGTATATAAATAGTTACATTCATATTGATTCACTACGTAAAATTTTGCAAAAAAGCAAAAAGAGAGAAGTGCATATTTCAACCCCGAACTCTTGCCCTAGTCTAATTCACAACCCCGAACTCCAATACCATCTAAATTACAAACGTCAACTCTCAAAACGGGCTAGGATTCAACCCTTATCTCCCTATTGACCGGTTTTGACCCAGTTGACCCGTTGACTCATCAACTTTTTTTCTGAGAGCTACTCAGATGTCCAAACATGATGAAAATTGACATGGACCTCACGCATTGAGACATCTTCCATGCAAAAAAAATCATTTTTTTGTTTTTTGCTTTACAATATTTTTTGAATTTACTGTTCACCCAGTGGGGAAAAATGATTTTTTTTATTTCTCATTTTTTTTATTTTTCTGAATTTACTGTTCGCCTTGTGAAAAGAATTGAAATTATTTTTGACATTTTTTTACTTTACTGTTCACCAATCAATGGGTCAAAACCGGTCAACTTGGTGAAAACTGGTCAATAGGGAGAGAAGGGTTGAATCTTGACTGGTTTTGAGAGTTGGGGGTTGTAATTTAGACAGTATTGGAGTTCGAGGTTGTAAGTTAGATTAGGGCATGAGTTCGGGGTTGAAATGTGCACTTCACTCAAACAAAAATATACCCACTCCGTCCCGAAATAAGATGTGATTGACTTTGCACTGTCTTTGATGCACGACTTTGACCACTAATATATACACACATGGATTGCCCATGTATAAATGGCATTGTCATGTTTCTCTTAGAAAATAAATTTATTTCATATGTCTGTATACTAATTCTATGGACATATAATACATGAAAATCATAGTCAAAGTTGTGCAACAAAAACCAGAAAAGTCAAACAACGCCTTATATTCTGGGAAAAAGGGAGTAGGTCATAAGACCAAAAAATGCATTTTATGCGTACTTTACACTATAATTTTACGTTTGTAACTTTAAGTAACATAAAATATTTTTACAGCGATGATATATTTTCTTACGTTCTCTTTTTATGTATGAAGTAAGACAAAATTTACAGGACGCTGCATGGATGTTAAAGTAGGGGGGTGGAGTGAGGAGTAACTATTCCTCGCTCAGGATAGCGAATACCGCGATAATTGCATACATTTTGTTGGTAAAGAATATTTATCAAGTTTTACAAAAAGCGCGTGGATTTTGAAAAAAAAACATCATGTATTTTAAAATGCTCAATGCATATTGAAAAAATATTCATCATATATTTTTGAAGTGTTCATTGTGTACTTTCACAGAAAGATGAAAATGATCATCGTATTCTTATAAATGATCCAGTGTGTATTCAAAAAAGTGTTCATCATGTAATTTTGAAAACTTCAATCATATTCGCAAAAACTGTCCATTGTGTATTTAGTTTGTGATTTTTTTTTGAGTTCATGAACATTTTTTAAATCCGTGTTTTTTTTCAAATTTGCAAAACATTTGAGAAAGCATAGGCTTTGGTACACCCCATTATATAGCCATCCATTTCTGCATCGCGATTAGTGCTAACACTTTTGTCTTTTTTGTTTCTTTCAAATAAAACAGCATATGAACTACAAACTTTGCAGGACAACAAAAAAATCTAACTAGAATGTGGGGAAAACTTTCAACTTTTTTCGTGAATCATATATACTAAAAATAATATTTTTACTAAAAAAAGTCTCATTTTGTATACTTATGTCGGTCGAAAAAATCTGAAAGTTTTTTTTGCCACATTGTAGTAAGAATTTTTGTTGTCGTGCAAAGTATGAAGTTTGCATGTTGTTTTGTTTTGAAGAAACAAAAAAGAGAAAATTTCATGTAGTAAGTTAGTTGTGTAGCACAGATCTCAAAGCAGTATTGGATGGTAAGGATAAGAGGTGTCTGAAAGCATGAGCTTTAAAAATCCACGTCCCTAATTTGTGATTCTATTAGGAATTCATGAACTTTTTGAATTCACAAACTTTTCTAAAATTCACGAATATTCTAAATTCAACAGAAATTTTTAAAAATAAGAAAAACAACCAGCGTTTTTTTGTGACGGAAGACTACCAGCAATAGAAAACGAACAAAAAAGCTAGCATTTAGTGAGCCAGTAGCCAATGCAGCAAACCCACTCGGGTGCACCACTCGCATACTAAACGTGCTGAGTGCTGACGAGGAGCTCTGATCACTGCCACTCTGCCTGCACCACCAAAGTGTGTCAAATGGGAACTCCTATTGGACGCGCTGTGCGCAGTGGGCCACACGCATGGAGCTGTGCATAGCAATGTTTTTTTTCTGCAACAAGCACAACAGCCAGCGGGTTTTCAATTAACTTTGTTGGTTGTTTTTATTTCGACCATTTTTTGAAAAATAAACAATTTGTGAAAAAACATGAAAATATTTTGAAATTCCAAACAATTTTTGAAAATTTTGAACAATTTCTGAAAATCTCAAATGTATTTTTTTGCGGGAAATCTCAAATGTATTTGGAATGGCAAAAAAAATGGAAACCATACATTTTCTTAAATATGATTATTTTAAATGGATCATTTTTTGAAAATGTGTTTTTAATCCCAATCAGTTATTTTTTAAAATCTGGAAAACTGAAAACAAAACCAGAAAAGGTAGAGAAAAACAACAGAAAAAGATAAAAAGCAACACAAAAAATTCTAGAATTTTTCTAAAACCAGAGTAACTGGGGCCTACTAAATGGGCCGGCCTGAATCCCCAGCACTCCATGCGATCTAGCGACTAATGCATCAAATAGGGAGTAACTAACCAACGGTTATCCCTTGGGGGGCCTCCCGCAAGGGTCAGTTTTTTGGTATGTCAAGCAGCCAAGTGGTGCGTCGAGCCACTGCCATGTGTTGCATGCTAGGCGTTCCCTCTTGATTCTATTTTTTTATTATTCTATACGTGTTTTCGGGTTTTAGATGTTTTTTGTTATTTTATGCTTTTTTTGTCAGATCTTTTTTAGATTTTTTAAAATATTTATTAAAGCACAACTGTGCTTCTTAAAAAAGTTGTGCTTCCACGAGAAGCGCGCTTCTCGCTGAAACAAATCTGTACAAGCACAAAGAACACAATTGTGCTTCCATGAGAAGTACACCATGCGCTTCCGTGAGAATCATAACCTTGCTTCCTGAGTAGCACAGTCAGTGCTTCTGCGAGTAGCATGACCCGTGCTTCCCCGAGAGAAAAAGGGGAAAGCATAGCGTGTGCTTCCCAAAAAAAGTGAAAACTGCAAAGGTGCTTTCGAGCTTCGGATTTTTTTCTTCCATTTATTGTATTCGTTTTGTTGTTGCCCTTTTGGTTTTTCTTTTCTGTTTTCATTTTTTGTTTCTAGTTTTCTGGTGAAAATAATCGTCGAAAGCTATTAATAGGGAAAAAATGTCTTCGATCGTCTCTACCATGATGTCTGGTCCTGTGATGACTACTCCGTCTTGAAGAAGGATGCCATTGGAAGGATTGGATTATCTGGTTACCGGAAGTGCAAGGACGCATTATGAACACTTGCATATGGCACGCTCACAGATTCGCGGGACGAATAACTCTAGATGTCTTAGAGCACATGCAAAGACGCATGGTCAGATTTGCTACTGTTGTGGTCTCGGTGTTTGGAACTTGGTACTTGAAAGAACCAACTGTCGCAGACACCGAGAGGCTCTTGACAGTGTCCGAAGCAATAGAGTGGCCAGGTTCGTTGGGTTCTCTTGACTGGATGCATTGGAGATGGAAGAATTGTCCAAAAACTCTACAAGGGCAATATCGGAGCCATGTTAAGAAGACAACCATCATTCTTGAAGCAGTTGTATCACAAGACCTCCGGATTTGACACGCTTTCTTTGGCATGCATGTGTCTTGCAATGACATCAATGTGCTACAACGGTCTCCATTGTTTGCTCGGCTGACTAAAGGTAAAGCTCCTCCTTGCAACTGCACCGTCAATGGGCATGAATACAAATGGTCTACTATCTGATTGCCGATATCTATCATTTGCGGGCTACCTTTATCAAGACCATCTCTGTGCCCGTTGGTCAGAAAAGATTTCACTTTGCCAAAGACAGGAAAGAGATAGAAAGAACATGGAGAGGGCATTTGGTGTGCTCTGGATGTTTTGTTGTTGTTCGTGGACCCGCTAAACAATGGGATCCGAAGACCTTGTGAAAAGTCACGACATGTTGTGTGATCATGCGCAACATGATCACGAAGGATGAGGGTGAAGATGTTGTCGTGGCTCATGAATTTTGAGAACATGGGTGATCCTATCGAACTTTCATATCAGAATCCGACGCCATTTGATGAGCTTTCTTAAATGCAGCAACAAATTCATCATCGAACAACACATGAGCAACTCAAGAAAGATTTGATTGAGCACCTGCGGGCGGTTAAAGAGGATAACCAAAAACATATGTGCTAGTTGATTTTAAATTTGAACTACCTTAATTTAAAAAGTTTGTTAGATTGTAAAGTTTAAATTAAAACTACGATTTGATATGTGTTATTTTGAGCTTGTGAACTTAAAAAAAAAATTGCGCTAGTTTTAAATGACCAGGCCTGCTATCGTATCAGTGTCCGTGGATTGATTGCACGGACGAATACGGTGTCCGGTTTAGTGTCATGAAGAATTGAAGATGCTATGAGAATCGATGAGAAAACCAATGACTGAGCACGTGCGCACCCGTGCTTGCTTTTACCGGTGCAAGTTGCAATATACAGAGTCCCTTCCAAAAAAAAGTTGCAACATACCGAGAGGAAACAGAGCTGACTCGCCTCGCCTCGGATTCCACCACTAGCCTATGGGCCACGTTGTCAGCACTGATCAATCTTCGGATCGATGTCTCCACCCTAACTAACGGCCACACTATTATTTCCTACGTAGACACGAGAGAGCGAGAGCCAAACTGCCGAATACCATCACCTCGTTATCAATCCTCTTTTTATCAACAAGTTTGTAGTATTAGAATAGACCGGCGGACGCATAATGGAGCACAATGACCCCCACCAAACAAAAATGGCTAGGAATGGAGGAGACACGCCGTGCCAAGTGCCATCGTCGTCCCTACCACCGGTAGCCAGCCAGCCAGCCCTCCAATCGCTCGCGCTCCCGCGCCCTCACATGTCAATGTGCTCGCCCGCCTTGCAATTTGCACACCCCAAACCTCACCAACCGCCCATGAACCATACATAATTCGTTAGTTAGTTGCCCACAAACCATTGCTCATTTTATCCTCACACTCTCTGCGTGCCCACAGCTCACTCTGGCTAGCCAGCCAGCTTAGGTGCTCGGTCCATTTCAGCGCCATCCATCCTCAGTGCGTCGGTCACCACTGAGCTCGGCCATGGCGGGGGCGCAGCTGCGGCGCGTGGTGGCCGTGCTCCTCCTGGCCTGCTGCTGCAGCATGGCGCCGGCGGCGACGGCGAGGGGGATGTCGGCGGGGATCGCGCACAACATCACGTCCTTCCTCAGCGGCCACCCGGAGTACAAGCAGTACAACCGGTACCTGACGGAGACGCGGGTGTGCGACGAGATCAACGCGCGCGCGGGGGTCACGGTGCTGGTCCTCGGCGACGGCGCCATGTCCACGCTGGTGTCGGACGCCGGGGCCGACCTGGGCGCCATCAAGAACGCGCTCCGCCTGCACGCGCTGCTCGACTACTGGGACGTCAAGAAGCTCAAGGCCCTCCCCGCCGGCGCCGACACGCTCACCGACACCTTCTACCAGGCCGCGGGCGGCGCGGCCACCAGCGCCACGGGCAGCGTCAAGATGGCCAAGCTGGACGGCGGCGGCTTCGGCTTCGCGTCCGCGGCCAGCCCCGGCGACGCCTACGACGCCACCTTCGCCAAGGCGCTCAAGCAGACGCAGTACGACTTCGCGGTGCTGGAGGTCACGGCGCCCATCGAGTTCGACGGGCTCTTCGACGGGCCGTCCGTCGCCAACCTCACCAAGCTGCTGGAGAAGGCCGGCTGCAAGCGCTTCGCGGCGCTCATCGCCAGCACGGGCGTGCTCAAGGACTACCAGGCGGCGATGGCGGACGAGGCCGGGCTCACCCTGTTCGCGCCCAAGGACGACGCGTTCCTGGGCAAGGGCGCGCCGGACGTGGACGCGATGCCCCGCGCCGACCTCGTCGCGCTCCTGCGGTACCACGCGCTGCCGGGGTACAACCCGAGGCCGTCGCTGAAGCTGGTGAAGGCGTCGGCCCGGCCGTTCCGCACGCTGGCGTCCACCGCCGGGGGCGGGAAGTACAACGTGTCGGTGGTGGCCCGCGGCGACGACGTGTCGCTCGACACCGGCCTCCGCAAGTCCCGCGTGGCGGAGACGGTCCTGGACGACACGCCCGTGTGCGTGCTCACGGTGGACCGCCTCCTGATGCCCCTGGAGCTCTTCGCCGGCGCGCCCGCGGAGGCCCCCTCGCCGACGCCCGCGCCGGCGCCGTCCCCCGCGGACGCGACGCCGAGCTCCCCGCCGGCGCCGCCGCCAGCCGACGCCCCGTCGGAGGCCGCCGCGGACCACGTTCACAAGGACGTCAAGGCGTCGTCTGCCTCCGCGCTGTCGGTCGGCGCGCTCGCCGCGGCCGCGTGCTCCGCCGTGCTCGCCTCTCTACTGTGACTGTGAGGATGGGTCCGGTGAAAGCAGAGAGAGCGGTGGGGCGTCCCATTCCGGCCACATTCCTCGTCAGCCCATCACATTCTTCTTGTCATCCTCTTCAAGCCGTTGATCGTTGATTGATTGCATGAGCCGCAGCAATTTCCCTGTGTAATTCATGAAATTTCATGTGTACAATACATCTCGTTCTCTTACGCGCTGGTTTCATTAGAAGAAGAAAGCCGTTTGCGGAGCAGCTACACCGACACATCCCTTGCCATTTCCGCGCACCACTCACGCTCCATGATGAATAAACAACACCCGACGATACGGCGGCGACTTTACACGCTGCGCAATGGAATTGTAAATTGGATGGAGCAGATCACGCATGTGGCTCGCTCTCGAGTTTTTAGTTTTTACTCCTCTTTGTCCTTGGATCGAGGTCGTCCTTGGTGCTGAGCAGGCAGCCCCACCACATGCAAATGCGACTGACGCCCATTTGCCGGGCGCTTCAAAATCCGGGGAGAAGAGGTCCAGTGCGCCTGCCATGCCATTCCACTCGCAGCCGGCCCCGGATCCGGATGAGCTGGCGCTATCAGTTCATACGGATTCCCACCAATTTTAATTACCGAGCTACTCCAAGTTCAGGACCACTGCTTGGTCTGAAATTACTTAACTGCAAGCAGACCAAAATAATAAACTCTGTAGCAACCAATAACACATACTCCCGCCGTCCCAAAATAACTGTCTCAATCTTAGTATAAATTTGTACTAGAGCTAGTACAAAGTTGAGACACTTATTTTAAGACGGAGGGAGTAGTACAGTAACTAGTCTTCAGCAGGTAAATAAGATCATGCCGGAGCTACTTTCATTACAGACGAGAAATTAAGGCACACACTCTATGATGTGAAGTGAGCTAGTACTTGTAGAGTTGTAGTTGCAGAACTGCTGGGAGAAAGAAATGATTACCGTAGCACAGCACGGGGGAAAAGGTAGCATGGATGTACCGGTACTAGCTGCGTCGCACGATCAATGTACTCAAGGACCAATGTCCCCAGCTCCTGGCCAGTGGCCGTTGCTGAAGTGCTGTAGTATTTACACAAGAAATGACTACAATTCCTTACATTGCACCTTGTGTGAAGCTGTGATCACAGGAAATATTTCTATATCCTGGAATATTTACACCCTATGTATTCTGAAGTAGCACTATATGTATATATTTTTTATAGCAGAAGCACTAGATCTTGAAAATGTCAGGCAATTGGGCAAACAAGCCAAGTTAGGGCCTGTTCGGGGACTCTCCGCTCCCCAAGTCCGCCCTGGAGCTGTTGCTAAAAATGACGGAGCGAGGAAAAAGGAGCTCCACAGATTCTGAGATTTCAGGGTGGGAGGATTGCCGAACAGCTCCTTAGTCTTTGGTGCTAGCGGCCCTCTCCTTCTTCTGACCGCCAAGAATCCGGGAAATCTGCAGACCTCTACTGAACGCCTGGTTGAACAGCATCCGCGTCTGGAACTCGGAGACGAAGGGGAACCATGAGAGGACAGTAATTGGTGTGAACAGAAGCATCCCCATGATAACCTCGTACGCCCGCGCAAGGGCTCGGACAGATCCCCATAGCCCCGTCACCCGGAAAAGAGGCCTGCAAGCTTGTGCAATCTGGAGGTGATAACAGAGCAACAGTAAGAAACCAACGGAAGCATAGGTGAAACAGAAGCAAGCATGCCACTGTCATGGTACTAGTAGTATATATGATATGATGAAGCAGACACAAGCAGGAGAAAGACTGACCAGCAGTATTCCCCATCCGGTGGGCAAGAATGCCAGGAAGCATACAAGTATGTCTTTTATAGTCATGTGAAGCAGTACTATCAGCACAACCAAAATAGCGAAGAACGAAACGAATATCATGAACTTGATCAGACGGAAGAACAGCTGAAAGTTCGCGCCGAACCTCCGCCTTCCGACAGATATGATCTGAAAAGACGGTAGGCAATTTAGGAAAGGAATTTAGCCAACGCAACTTTCAGAAATGGACGGTGTTGACAGGAAATCGTGTTGTTCTGCTATAAACATTTGTGTTGACTGATCCATGTTCTATTGACAAAGCAAGCATGCTCTCTCACCTTCAAAATAACCAGCATCGCCAAAATTACGAGCCATGAAATTAAGTAAACCTGGAAGTCACAAAATTGAAAAATGTTAAAGACCCACCCAACCACCTAGCACAGTCAAAATCAAAACACTGCTCTGAACTGGAGGAAAAGCATACCACGATACTTTTGTTCTCCTTTGTGATAGTTAACTGGTACACAAGGCCGTACTGATATATGAAAAACCGAAGGGACAAAATTATCTCAAAGATGATTCCGAGTGTTCCTGTATGCTTCAGATGCTCCTGCTCTATCTCCCACCAGGATTCCCAGCTCTTTTCTGGTGACACACCAATCCCACCACGATTGCTGATCCACTTATTCCAATCCGACCAGTCATCCAAAATTTTCGCCCACTCAAACCCCGAGGGGTTGAATAAAAAGGGTGCAAAGAGCCATGTCAACACTAGGAACCACATGGAGGACGTAACAAAGATATATGCGATGGTTGAGTGGGAAGTTTGGCCAAATAGTTGATAAACGATGAGCAGAGTCATCAACTCGATGCCTTTAACAAAGTGGCTGCGAGAATATAGCCTGTAGTTTTCTGCAAACTTTGCATGAAAGACAACAAATCCCCTGCCGGTACTTCTGTATTGAGCACCTCCATGAAGCAACATACGTCCATAATAGTGAGTCTTGGTACCAAGTGAAAATGTAAAGAACACGGATGCCAATTGCAAGTTCATCATTATAAATTCACTTAGTGCCTTGCCAAATCCTTTTTCAAGGCCAATTTCCATCATCATGGGCAGGGCCATCAGAAAACCAAGCTGAACAAGAGACTGCGAGGCAAGAGCAACCTGAAGAGCATGATTATGGCTGAATTTCCGTTGTGTTGCAAGCCCTTCTTCAAGTCCACTGAGAGCAAGATAAAGGCGCCCATACAGAAACACATAAACTGTGAAGACTGTCAACTGAGAGGAGTAAAAGGCGTTAGAAACAACTATAGTTCATTGTACTGATATACTCCAAATGCAAATACAAGTCGTTGTGAACATATAAATATAATATAAATGAGACAAATATGCCCCTTAAGCTGTAAACAATCTCTACAGAGAGAAGTTTGTAGGGCTATAAAGATTCATATTTGCATTTGGCAGAGAAACTTGTATGGATATATTCAGAACAAAGTGATCATACCAGTGTACTGAAATAAAATCCCACTGTGGTGAAGTAGCATGAAAGCATTCTGAAGAAATCGAACCGATGCCCAAGACGGTAGATATCACGGCTAAGGGTCTGCTCGCCATTTCCATTTGCCACCTTAGCCTCAAACTTGGAGATCTGATTTAGTCCTACATCTCGTCCCTTGCCGACTTGCACATATTCATGATGTGTTACATTGCCACCACGAAGAGTTGAGTTAAACCCTAAAGTATTGAAGACAATATGAATCAAAATATAATACTGATATCTATTTTGTTATCTCTTGCAAGAAAACATCTTTAATGACTACCCTGTTGGCTTTTATAAACACTACCCCCTGAAGCCTTGATCTTAAGAACATCATTGATCACTCGATAAAATCATGTAACAAACCTGCAAAAATATCTTCACTTAAGTTGATACTCCTTGATGCCTTACTGACACCACCCCTCGTTAGATGGAAAAGCCTATCAAATACATCCGGGTGGCCATAGTGGAATCGAACCCTAGACAAATTCAGTAATAAACTTAGATACAATTCAAAAAGGAGAATTCATTACACAAATGCAGGATCTGCTAGTTGAATCAAGCAAATAATGAATGAATTGGTAGAAGAGAACAATATGAAAGTAGACACAAATGATGGACAGTATGAAGTAAATGGCGACACAGAGGAATAACCATGTCATAAGAAATCACTGCACAAGTGGACAATACGTTGAAAGATACATGTTTTACTTCCTTGGTTTTATTCATAGCCCTTAACTGTTTCCACCCAGTAGTTATAAAAATTCAATCTAAGACTTGCTCTCTCATAGAATTTTTGGATAACCGCATGTATGACAATTCTTGTGGAACATGAATGCTTGCACTCCCGTCTTATTTTTCACACTAACTATTGCGAAATAATAAGGGACTAAATAGAATGTACTATTAATACTTTTCCGAATACTTTGATACTCAAATAAATATGTGTGTGTGTGTGTGTGTGTGTGTGTGCTCTTTTTACAGTAGTTGACACACTGCCAGAATAAATGTACAGAGTGTTTTTCTAATCATTGAAATGTATGAGTAAATGTATAGTGAAATATTTAATAGGAGAAGATCTCACTTCAGAGGGTTTGCAAGCAGCCGTTGTCCAATAGTCACAAAACTGTGCTCCTGATTTGACATAAACCATGCAAGGGAGGAGACACTGCACCATGGGAGACAAGAGAGGTTTAAGATGCATAGATAACAGAAAATAAAATCTCAATTGTACTACATTATTAATCAACCTGCCAGTAAAAATATGCTCCCTAACTCCAAGTATAGATGGCTGCCGGATTCCATCTTCTGTAAGGAACTCTTGAAGCAAGTTTCTCATTTTAAGTGCTTCTTCCATATAGTTATCCTACGAAATTAATGGCGTGATAACAAACAAATGAGTTCTTACTAGAAGCATTAGTACAATTTCATAAGTAAAAGCACCATAAGCATGATAGGAGATACCTGGTTCATGTCTATTGTTTGCAGGCCTTCACCACGGGTGAAAATTATTGCATGGTTTTGATTTTCGGGTTTTCCTTCTCCCAATATTGCAGGGCCTGGAAGTTTTATTCGGTAGATAACCTTGGAAACATAAAGATGTGCTCAGATGGTAGAAATGTCACATGAGTCATTTATACAAACAAAAAAGAGTACTCATCCAGGAATCTTGACATTTTTTATGGAAAAGGAGAAGTTTTGTGAATAGAAATTGCAGCGGAGATTTTAAACTTTTACAATCATGTCACTTGAACCCTTAAAACATGAATTTGCTAACTGCACCTCCATCAGTCAATGATAGTAAAAGTATCACAAAACACAACTACATAAGTGGCAAGTTTAGTGACCGCTTTATTACGCCATCTGATTTTATTTTCTAACTATAGACTAAATTTCAGAAATAAGTATGAAGACTTCATAGACTAAATTTCCGTTTAATGACGTCCATGAATCAATCAAGTAGGAAGATTACTGCAACCATTTTCAGCACCTAGAAGATAGTTGAGAATGCCCCTTCCATTGTTTTCCTAGTTTATTTTTTCTTCAGTGTTGAATTGCATTGCCTGTGTTCTTTATATCTTCCATCACATGTTTTAGATCCATACTAGTTTCAGAAAAACAAACTGTGGGTATTTTGGTTCTGCACTGCCCTTTCTATTAGTAAAATTTATTTGCTTCACAAAACATGATTTGACAGAAGTTCCGCACCATAGCCTGATAAAATTGAACTAGCATTACCTGATCAAGATTTTGTACTGGACCTGCAGATTCAGAGTCCTTATTTAGAGCAACCTTTACCAATGTAGAGTAATAAGCTGTCTCAATTTGCTTCTCTCCTACTCTATCTTCCACCACATCAATATATGCTACACGAAGAGAAGGGTACCTGTGAGAAATATAACTCCAGCAATTAGTTTACACTTAGAAGGTAAACTCTAAGTAATGGAATTCCTATACTATCAAATTATAATGGGTAATCAAGTGTACACTTATGTGAACTTGTGAACTTTGTGAAGGCAAATGTGGGGGAAAGCATGTGTTGTGGCTCTGGGTAATTGCATGACCGTATCAGGGAGAAACAAGAAAAATTTAAGTTCCCAGAGACATATGGTTACGGGCTTCCTGCACTATTCCATTGAGCTGCTTCCATATTTTTGTTTCTCAGAATTGCAATCTAATTTGATCATGAAATTTCTCAGTGCCATATAATATCCCTGTCTCTATGCCCACCAATATTTCGAGATTTTTTAGAACAAGTGAGAAAATTTCATGTGGGTTACATCAAGATATGGGTATTTCACGCAGCAACTAGAAAATGAGTAAAAAAAAAGGTAGCCCGGTGCACGTAGCTCCCGCTTGCGCAGGGTCCGGCGAAGGGTCCAACCACTTTGGGTTTATTGTACGCAGCCTTTCCCTACGTTTCTGTAAGAGGCTGTTTTCAAGACTTGAACCTGTGAGGTCACAAGGCAACACCTTTACGGCTGCGGCAAGACTCCTCTTCTAGAAAATGAGTATTCCACAAAATTTATATCCTCTATTGTTATTCAGATATATGCAGAAGGGTCATTTACGTTCTCATTAGCTGTAATATGTCTTGGGCATTTGAAAGAGCAGAACGCTTGTCATTTCCATATTGTTGGCATGATACCACATAGGCGAACTTCATATCAGCCAATGCTTCACACTGAGCAATCAAGGACTTCCACTCTTCATCCGATATTGACCCAGCTGCTTTATACCCTTCCATGAGATCTGCAGAAAACGCATGTTACAATCATAAAATCATGCTTGCACTAGTAAAGGTGCGCTGCTAATGGTGTTATACCCCCGTTCTTTCCATTTGGGTTTAGCTGGGGAGATAACAGAGACTACAAAAATATTACCTTCATGTTTGGCCATATCTAGAAATGCTTCAAGAACCAAAGCTTTTCGGTAGTACATCATGCCTCTAACTGTTTCAGATCAATCAAGTAATTTAAAATTAAGCATGATCAGGTTAAATTGAGAAAAAATAGCATTTTTTTGAAAAAGGGTGATACATGTAGCTGAATTCAACAAATAAATGCTAACCAATTAATTGTACCTGTTCGAGTTAGCGTTTGGCCTCTGTATGAAGCCCATTGACGAAGTGCTTCTTCCTTCAGTTCTTCATTATCTTTTAGTTCTTCCTCAATCCTTTCCTGGAAATTCTTCCATTCATCTGTATGCATAACCATACACAATAAATATATTTTATTACTTGTGACTGGAAAGGAGAAATTGTTCTTCCTCTTCGCCCCCCTACCTGGGTAAATTTTTTGTAGGTAGAACAGAGTGGAAACTCCATCTTCGTTTTCCTCTTCAAGCTCTTTTATTGAGAAAAGAACATGCTCATTGTAATAAGGAGTCAATGCACTACACACAAAAAACAAATCTCGTCATTATAACAGAAATATCTGACATGTGAATCAGAAGCAGATGAAAAGAGAAGAAAGAGGAAGTTGATAAGACCTTATCATTTCAGGCTGTGTGCTATTACATTTTTCTATTTGCCATTTACAGAAACAAATCACTATGGTAGATCTATATACTTGATCTCAGTTTCACAAAAAGAGTGATGCATGCAAGGTCAAAAGAGGAATCAAACACATTAAGATATGGGAGAATGGCGGCCAACCAGCATGGCCACGTGGCGCATGCTGGTTGGCCGTGGTAAAAAACTTTTTGATTTTTTTAAAGATGAAATTGAGAAACTTTTTGATTTTTTTTTAAGATGAAATTGAAACATTTTTTTCTTTTGAGAAATGTTTTTTTAGATTATTTTTGAAAGATGGAAGTGAGACTTTTGTTTCTTTTTCATTTTCAGAATGTTTTTTAGTTTTTTTTAGATGTATGTGATGTTCACGTGTTGTGAGAAAGCTTTCTTTTTAATTTTAAGATGAAGTTGAGGGTTTTTTAGAGGGAGAAATACAAGCACAACTTCCTCTTAAGAGGCCCGCAATGGTGGGCCACAACCACTAGTAGTAAAATTAATGTGCAAGTTACATGTAAGGACTTACGAAAATGAAATTGTGTTTCGGACTTTAGGAGCATCAGGCATATCCATAAACAGAGAGTTAGTGAAAAAGGTAAGACGCCTTCTGGCTTCAAGATTTGAAGGAACGTCCATAGCAGACTCTTTCACCGTGAGCAGTAGTTCCAGCCTATTCACCTGGAGTGAAGATTATATCCTTAGACAATAGGTAAACACCCGGTTTCATTGAAACGCAAGAAAAGGGGAACAAGAAGAATTGTATTATCGGCAGGAATTAAGAATGGAGCAAATTGGTCAGGAAATGACCCCCCAGTCTATGAAAACAAGAAACATTCACGATTTTAAAAGTTTCAGTTACTTCTTCAATAAAACCTTTTCTTTCCAAGCCTCTGTGCTGACTTCTAGTGGAAACTTGATAGCTCCAGATGGTTGAAATAACTGATATTCATTACCCCATGCTGTCATGCCCTCTGGCCTTTGATATGAACCCCCGTGACTTGACTCCAAAATACTGCCATGTTGTAAAAGAAGCAATGAAAAACCACAAATATAAGCTGCTCACAGAATGAGCTCTAAGCAGTAAGATAGCAGAGTGCAGTACTTCATCGTCAGGGATATTTATACATGCTTAAAACAACATTGTACCTAGGAAGTTGGTCTTCCATTATATCTCTCGTTACAACCTCCAGCATATCTTGAAATATCTTTATCACAGCGACCCTGTCTTTCTCATCATTCTTTTTCTGACATTAGTAAACAAAAGAAAGAGGCATGAAAAACAAGAATGAGCACAACGAGGCAAAACAGCATAATATGGTTGCACAAACATGTGAATGGACTACATTTATGCTATAGTATGTCTAACAAGCATTATGTAATGAAAGATATACAAAAGGACAACATGAGCTTACGAATCGACATCAGTACAAAGAGGCAAGTAGGAAAACGTCTAGATATTTTCATTAAAAAAGGTCTAGCTATTTCCTTAATGAATCATGCATGCAGTGCTAGTCTTACATTAGGTAAAATTGCACACTGGTCGTGGCTATAGTACGTAACCATGCATTGTCCAAAAGAAACTCAACGTGTCATGTGCTGGCACAAATCACTGGAACCACCAGTAATGTGTGATGAATAGTATTCACATACACACACACACGTCTGCTTCGTGTTAGTGTGCTGTTCCAGTTTCTATCTGGTTACTGGAAAAAAGATAGACCATTTTGATTTGCTCATATTCAGGAAAATAAAATAGACTGCTGCTAATAAGTTGCTGATTAAGTTGTTGTGCCAGCGTATTTAGACAAGCTCATGAAAGACAAGTACCTCCAGTAAAGAGTTCTAAGGTGGCATGAGAAGACATAGGGTTAATCAGTTATTTGTGTACACTATCAACACTTAAAGGAAAGGAAGAATGCAACTTTAAAACACAAAATGAAAATTATATTGCTTTGTATTGAGGTGCATACTTTCCAGCAATATATCCATATTTGTACTTCTAAAAATGGGAGAAATAAATTGTACCTTTTCCGTAATTCAGTAGAAAACAAAAAAAAAACTATAACTTATTGTTTATGACCTTGTTTTTTATAACTGGAAATATGTCATACATACCAAGAATTCTACCAATTCAACAAACTTATTGTAGAGATCTGGCAGGGATTGCATATTCAAATCTGTAATAACTTTGTCCTCAGCAATACACTTTTCAACTTCAGTAAATATAGTATTTATGACCCTGAAAGCAGCACGAATAAAATGCATCAATACACCATGGATCAGGCAACTATTTCTCACAAGTTTAACAGATAAAGTCTAGGACTCATAAAAGATATAGGAGAGATACCTTTTCTCTTGTTCACCATGTACAAGATCATTGATGATGTTTTTACATGATGCATAGCATTCTTTAATTGCACAAGAAAAATAATAATCGTTTTCAATCCTCTTTTTCAAGTCACGGTCTTTACCATTGCTATCCTTCGCCATGTCAACGGCTATGGGGACCTGTCCATTTGCATATAAATAGAAGGGGATGAGGGTGGCTTCCCATAAATTAGAAATAAAATAAACAAAGTAAAAGCAGAGAAGAACCATGCTGGCAAGCAAAAATGGAGGCCACTGCGTAACACGAAGACCCTGATCAGCCACATATGGAACAAGTAGCAGCTCCTTCTCCCTATGTTAATAACAACAGCATTTGCTTATGGTCAGAAAACTTAACTGCAGTTGAAAACTTATAATTCATACCCCCTCCGTCCCATAATATAAGAGCATTTTTGACACTACTAGTGTCAAAAACGCTCTTATATTATGGGACAGAGGGAGTACAATCTAATTACCTGTTATCTATAAGGTCTTCCTCACGGAAGCTAGAGACAATTTCATTCCACATCTGTGCAAATCTTGCAGCTACCTTCTCCTTGTCTTCATGCGTCATCTAAAATGTAGTATCATTAACAATATATTTCAAAGAATTAATATCGAACAATAAAGTGCGAGAATACCACACTAATATGTAAATGAAGTATATAAGTACCTCCTTGAAACGATTCTTGAAATTAGACCTTAGACCTTTCTTCCGCCTTGCATCAGATGTTTCAACCGGAACTAGACAATCATTAACGGCTAAAGGTATCGAATCAAAGCGAGACCGCAGCATTCCAAGTGTGCGGATCTGTCTCATCCAGGAAAGAAAAAGATATTTGTAATGATTTCTTTTGAGAAACTCATTCATATGATTTGTAAATGATTTCTTTGAGAAATTACAATCATTAGAACTGCCTACTGAGGAGCCTGAGTCATGTTAACAAAAAAGCTTCATGCTGGGATAAAAGAGTTACGCTATGAAAGAGGGACCGCATCATAACAGAGAAGTAATGGTGGCCTGTTTGATGAATTTGTAAATAGACATCACTAAGCAGTTAAAAGATAACCTCGCCAAGTCGTTGGAAAGCACCATAAACTCCACCAACTAGAGTGGAGAAGATTGTATACCAAATTTGCGTGTCCATGAAATACACCTGGAAAGGGAAAAATGCACATAATCATTGTCGTGCTCTCCTCTAGTGCACAAGTGAAACTGTCATAAAGTGGCAGCCTCCTACTTTTCGTAATCGGTCACATGGTCATAATAGGCATTGAACTTTTCATCAAAACAAAGGAAAAGAATTTACCAAAATGACTGGGGCCCAAAGTGAAATTACAACGCCAATGTTTCCCTTCGCTGCATAACATGATTAAGGAATGTTATAAACAAATAAACACCAAATGATCATCTTTGCAGTGTTTTAACAAAATTGACCCTCTGTTGAAAGTTCAGCCAAACAAAACTCTAGTCCAAAAATCTAACCAAATCAGTGCTGTGCATCTTAACGTTGAGAAAAACTTGGCATATTTGTAGAAACGGCGATCCACAGGTCAGCAACCATCACGGGCTCAGCGCCATTCCCGTTGGTGCTGAATGATTTGCCAACCTAAGCGGTTCACTTGTATGTAACACATGCATTGGTTGCACTCAGTGGCGGAGCTAGACAAGATTGATTGGGAGGGCCAATGAGAAAATACAATTTCTAATGAGGGCAAAAGCTCTATTTTTTCTAATATAAAACTTACTATATGAATTTCCTTCACTAAAGTCGTCCAGGCTGGGGGGGCCACGGCCCCTGCAGCCATGCACGTAGCTCCGCCACTGGTCGCACTGCCAAGTTAGCTGAGTGAGTGGTGTAGGTGTGAGCTTGGTGAAGTTTGGCTCCTTGTACGTGAGATATGCATAGGAATAGAAGATAAAGTAGAATTTCTAGCCGCTGTTGCATGGAAAATATTAGCAGTGTTGCCATGTGGTGCTCAGCCTGCAATGCATGCAGTTTCTTTTCAAATGTTAGTGCATGCATTTTTCATTTTTTTCTATAAGTTGGTAACATGGGTTGGCGGTGCTGGCCAGCGCCAAAAGAATGGCACTGAGCTCTCAAAGGTCAACGCTGATAACAATGGCACTGCCATGTGAATCGTCATTTCAACCATCAAAAGGTTGACTTTTGCTCAATGCAAAGATACATGGTGCTGACATAGCCAACGTCAGCACCAGAATGGCTGGCGCGGAGTAAAAAGGTCAGACTTATTTAATATTTCGGACTAGGGTTGCTTTTGGATGAACTTTTGATAAAGGGTCGAGTTTGTCACTTCTCACATCTCAGAAAGACATAAATACCTCTTGGAAAAAACTCATGCCACCGGAAATGATTTATAGGGAATTTCATGATATCCTTGGTGGGTACAACAAGAGGCTTGATCTATAAGAACAAGTGGAACAGTTAAGTTAGAGATGCATTTAGTTCAATACCAATTTATTTGAACAAAGCAAAATAAATCAGATGAAAATTTGCATCAAGTAAAATCAATCAGGCTCAAATACTCCTGCGACTTCAAAATGTAACTGTTCAACGTATTAGACCATCATGGTTTGCACTATCTCATAAGTGCAACATCTCCAACACACAAGTTTGTGAGAAAGTTGCACTCGAGCTTCATGAACTCGTAGTTGTAACAAAGTGTGGCTTACCTTGGTAAACTTGGAATCTCCAGTTTTCTCCTAAGGTTCCAGTTTAGATCCATAAACTTGCAAGTTTTCTCACTTGTCATTACTACAAAACTATTCTCGGGCGCTAAAATGGATGGTTGGTGCAAAGATCCGGGGGCATTATAACTATTAGATTAGATAGTTGCAAGTACAGTAGCAACTGAAAATGGAGGTTTAATATTGAGGTGCATTTGGAATTTATAGATAGATGTATGTCAAAGCAACAATTGGAAGCCACTCCAGGATCGTTAATCCCATATCTTAATTCAATGCCGGATCATGGTGCAAACACTTCTTTGGTAAGTAAGGATCTATGCAAGTTTTGAAGTATTAAGGACCTTTTTTTCAGGGATAGGTGTAAGGACATAACTGGGCCATCTAGAAGAATTTTGCCCCTTTCTAAGGTCAAGCTAGAAGGGGAGCCTTGGCGCAGAGGCAAAGCTGTTGCCTTGTGACCATGAGGTCACGGGTTCGAGTCCTGGAAACAGCCTCTTGCAGAAATGTAGGGAAAGGCTGCGTACTATAAGACCCAAAGTGGTCGGACCCTTCCCCGGACCCTGCACAAGCGGGAGCTACATTTACCGGGCTGCCCTTTTTTTTTCTAAGGGCATACCCTTCCCCGAAATGTAGCTTTTATGATCATTTACTAGCTCTTGTATATGTGGAATAGTTATATCAGGCCATACAATTTAGATGTTTTACTTTACGATTGACTGATTATGTACCCTGCTACCGGTTATAAAAACACTAGCTACTACACTTCGGGTACACACTATTTAAACCAGTGCCAACAATCTATCACAAATCGGTAGACACTCAAATTGTTGTTCTGCCATGTAGGATGTTCAGTAAGTTAATATTCCAAAAAAATGGTAAGTAACAAATGTAAATTGCTACCAGTGACCTCTCTGGCCAAACACGGCTAGCTTGACCACAAAAAAAATCTTTCACTGATTTTGGCTGAATGTTATTTATTACTCCCTCCGTCCGGAAATACTTGTCGGAGGAATGGATGTATCCAGACGTATTTTAATTCTAGATACATTCATTTTTATGCATTTTTTCGACATGTATTTCCAGACGGAGGGAGTACTCCCTCCGCCCCAAAATAAGTGTCTCAACCTTAGTACAACTTTGTACTAAAGTTAGTACAAAGTTGAGACACTTATTTTGGAATGGAGGGAGTAAGTTTCATGCACCAACCCAGTAGAACCTTCAACACCCCCTCTCACGTGTGGCTCGATAAGGCCTAAATGTGGATAGAAAGAGGACGAGCAAAAAATTAATTTAAATTGTGAAAGCCGAGACTTGAACCCAAAACCTCTTGGCTCCACTACCATATCAAGTTTCATATACCAACAGGTAGAGCCAAAAGTTCGAACTGGGAAAATGTTGGGCAATGCACTTATACTTCAACACCCCTCTCACATGTGGCTAGATAAGGCCTAAATGTGGACAGAAAAAGGGCAGGCAATGTTTTTATTTAAATTGCGAAATCTGAGACTTGGACCCAAGACCTCTTGGCTCTAATGCCATATTAAGTTTCATGCACCGACCAGTAGAATCAAAAGTTCAAACTGATGGACAAAGTTGGCAATCTAAATATACTTCAACACTATTGGCATAAAAAAGAAGATAAATTGGTATGTGTATATAATCACCTCGACATAGTAGCTAAATACGAACTTTGTCAAAAGAAGAGCAACCCAAAACATGGTGTACCTGAAAAAACGAAACAAGAACCACATCTCAATATACAACCTTGCAATTACATATGTATTGTTGATTATCCAGGATTCAGTATGTAGTGAACACTAACATACAGGCTCTTACATGAAAAGTGAAAAGGCGCTTTCATGCATTCCCCTACCAACAAACAGGCGAGTCTGCATAAATACAACAACATAAGTTCACAATGTTCAACTTGAATTAGTAAATAAATTGTAAAGCTTCTATTGAAATTTCAGGGGAAAATTCACATGTGGCATCAATGTCAAAGAGTAAATTACACCGAGATGTATCTTAGAAACTAAGAACCAAATTCAAAACCAAAACTATAATAACTCAGAATATTTTTAAAATTATTGTATATTTGTAAACATTTTATACATAATTACTTTGGATTTACATAACTTTAAAAACCTGCATTTTCAATGTTATTATTTTATATATTTGATTTTAAATATCAACTTACCTTAGCATTACTTTATTTTAACAGAATGATATTCAGCTTACCGAAAACAAATCAATTTCATTCTACAGTCACTTTTTAAAGTTTTTGCAGTCATATAGACACAGTTTGTTTCCATCATATAAGTACTCGAGGGAAGTGCAGAACATAAAAGAATTTTTGAGAGCATTATATTCTTGATGGTTTAAGGCAATGTTAGCTTTGGTAAATGAAATAGTAGCACAAATTTAATTTTTCACTAGCATAACGCACATCCATTGCTAAGGAACCACAAGAAACAATTCAGTCGTACTGGATTAGTAGTCTATTACAACCAATAAAGAAACTCAATCAAGCAGCCAACACTGCATTTGTGTAACTGCCGCAGCGATGTGAGCACCATTGCAAGGTATGATTTGTTTTTCTTCAAATTGGAGGGGTATGTTGAGTTCTAGATGGATGAGGGAGATTGGGATGGAGTGGGGAAGTGAACTGACCACTACCACCACCAACTCCAATTTATAAGATAGAGAGTAGTAGAGAGATAAGTAAAATTCACTCAAATGTAAATTACCTGAGACCACCACATGATCAATCTCATGAGTTTGTAATCTGAACCTTCAAGTTTCCGGCGTAGTAATGGAAGAGCGAAAAGTACAGCAGCTAGCATATCGGGCAACAAGTATACGACTACTGCAATGATAAAGAGTGATGGTTGATCTGGACCATTTCCGAACCAGTTTTTGATGGTCCTAATAATTCCTGTCGGTTTCTCCCAGGTGTACGCATATGTAACTGACAGAAGTACCACCCACATAGCTGCCAATATGAACTTCAGGACATATCTCAGCTTGACCATAAATTCCATCGTTCTCCTGGCCCTCCAATTAAAGATTATGTCAAGTGTAGCTGTAAATAAATACAAATGAGCATTCCAGCTGAATTTGACTAAACTACATAACAATCATGAACGCTGGCAGTACAGCTTTATGCTCGCTGAAAGATATTAGTGCTACACATTATGAGTTTGGGCCACTGGGTGACTCCAAGTTGAACTTCCTCCATAGCCAATTTTCATTGTAAAACTTCTATCATGACACATTCCTTTGACCGATTCTAAACTTATTCAATTTTCATTGTAAAACTTCTATCATGACACATTCCTTTGACCGATTCTAAACTTATTCAACTAATCCACCCATTCCCAAATGGTAACAGCATATAGGCATAATTTACTCTGTTTCATATTCAGAGATGATATTGTGCTGCGAACCTAGTCATGCCTGTCTCATGTGAAAGTTAGAAGTATGTGGTGCCAGGGTTTCCCAGAACTTCAGCAGCACGCCACTTATGACTGTAACCCAGATTAAGGATGAGCAAGAGCAAGTACATGGCCAATGCTAAGAATCTACAGGCTCTTATATCAGGGGGTAAGGTTTTTGGTCTTCATATTTTTCCTCTTTTCATGGTTTGTTTGTTCACAGACTCCTTATGCAATGAAATTAGACAAAACTTTAGTCGTTCACTTAAAAAAGTGATATTCTACACGGCCAGTTACATGTATGAAGAGGGAGAAGAAGCATATGTGGCATGCTCGCACTCGAAGAGAAAGAGCGGGGAAAGAATACACAATCAAGTAAAATAAGGATGTGAGCTAAAAAAGGTTAAGGAATAAAATGTAAAGAGTCACTGTAGCAGGTTGGTTATCAAGATCCCATACCTTTTCCAAGATTTAGTATAGAAGAAGTGATAAAGATGCTCAAGATCTCCTTGAAAACCAGAGGATCAAAAATATTACCTAATGACCCTTCTTCACTCCAAGCAAGAATAACCATAATCTGGCATTAAAAAATCAATATTATATTAAGCTGAAAATGGTATTTCATCTATCTAACCTACCATAGGTTGTTTAAGTGCCTTGCATATAAAAGCACTTCTCAACTTAAAGCATTTGACTCTGCAAAGGTATGCACAAAATGACGGATGTGAAATCTGCGAAGACAGATAGTTACCACCAAAGTGGAAGTAAATACCTGAAGAGCTAGAATAAAGAAGCTCCACATTCTATCGAAACTCCTGAATATGTGCCAAAACGAGCGCAGCTCCACAAAATTGACCTTCCCTTTCTGCTTGTCAGCTTTTATTGTGCTCTGCAAATAAACAGTTGCACTAGTTGTTGTTGTTGTACTTCAATGAAATAAGGACATAGCATGATGACATGAAATAGATCCTAAAAGGGACATTTTGGTATATGCCACTGCTAAACCTTGACCTACTTTATATGCCACTGTAAAGGTTGTCGTATACTGCAGAGACTTATTTTGATTTATTTTTTATGTCATTACCATTACACTCAGTGTGTTTTCTCAGTTGGCTATAATTGGCAGCAGAGTTCTCCTCGACTCATGCTACCTCCCTCCACCTACCTAAACCCTTCATCCATTGCCCGGATGCAATCTCTGTAAATGCACATCGGACTAGCCTCGATTAGCTCAGCAAGTGGTGGGCCCACCCACAAGGTGTCGTGCAGCATGCATGTCAGCAGCGATGGCACCCGTGGGAGGTTAGCAATGCAGCTTATGATTTGGAGAAATATACTTAACAGGGTCGTTCCTTATGCTATTTGGAATTATTTTTGGCATAAAGCTGTGTTTTCAAACTCTCTGATATATGTGTTTAGTACAATACTATTTTGGCGCAAGCAGTTGAGTCCACAAGCCCTGTTGGTGACGGACATTGGAGTTCCCAATTAATAATCATGAAAAAAATTCATGGAGTAGACCATGCTATATTAGGGGACCTACAAAAATTCATGCAAAAATACAATCATTTGTATACTGTAAAAAAAGATAAATGGATAGTGCCGCCCTATTCATTTATCTTCTTTTTTACATGATATACATTTTGAACAGAAAAATGCAGTACATTATAGCACCTTCTACATCCAAGAAGTTTTCATGATTGATTGTTGGAAACTCCAAGGTGCATCACTTGTTGCTGGCGCAACCACTTGCGCCAGATCCATGCAATGCTGCTATCTAAGTTGGACTGGTACTGTAGTTTTCGCACGCAAAAAGTTACACTAGTAGAGGAAAACTGACCGCAGTGCCATAGACAAATAAGTCAGCATTTGCAACGAGCCCAATGACATGTAAAATGTTTTAAGTTCTACCAAAAGACATGTACAAATATTTCATGTTGAAATGGACTTACTTCATTTCTTTCATCAACTGGCTTTAAAGGTTGACAAAAGAAATCAGCATCAGCTCGCATAGGCCAACCTAGCCGAAAGCAGTCAGCAGACCTGCAAATAAACAAATATAAAATCTAGAAAGCAGGGGTATAAAGTATGAAGTAATAAAAACTAATACCAAAAAAATTCGTTAAGATCATCGTAGTTTCTCCACTGAGAATGATTCCCTTTTTCTCTTTTGCTCCTTTCAGCTTCCTGAAAGTGATGGTGGAATACTTATATCTAGCAAGTGAAGAAGCATCAAACACAAGTTAGACAGTCAAATGATGTTTGAGAGCAAAGCCAAAGTGTACCTGCGCAATGGTACAGTAAATTGGAGTGACAATCTTTTTTAGAAAGGCTTCTTTATCACCGCCATAGGCTGGCTTCACATATTCACCTGTCATGGCACTCACATTTCCAGCTAGCATACCATACATTTCAAATGCCATCTATAAAAATGTAAGAGCAAGAATTGTCAGCCCCTTGCCAAGCTATGATAGTTGAAGATGAACATTTTTGTGGGCACGTTACAATTTAAAGATGCACGGCTGACTACATTCTTAAAATAGAAATAACAATTGTAGCACTTTATGATGCAAGCCCTGAACTCTGCAAGCACTCCACTACTAGTCAACAGATCTTCGAAAGAAAACAACCACATTAGCATAGAGATGACACTGAACTCTAGTCACACATTCACAGCCATTACATTATGCCTCCGATAAGCTCGATTGTACAATTAAGCTAATAGCACATGTACTCCCTAAAGTTACTAGTTGGTTATTCAGTATTCCCTCGATAACTCGAACAATTTCAAGTAGGGTCTAGCAAAATAATGAAAATATGTCCAAAATGGTTACACCACAGTTTTCTTTTGCGCCAACCGAGGATGTGTTCATGGGTCAAATGGATATGGACATAAGAATATAAGCGCCAGTCAATTGTTTAAAAAGGCGGACACCAAGTTGATTGGCGGCATGTTGCATGAATCAGTTTACATAGAAGAACTTCATTGCTTATTGCTATTCATTAGAAAAAGTAAAGGATTTTTCATATAGACTATAGCAGTCCGAAAAAGAGATGACGAGCATGAACGACTTGATTACCATTAATGGGAAATTAAAGAGTAACCTAACTAAAAACAAGATGTTAGTAAAGCAAATCAGACAGCTAACTATAACAGATTTTTTCAAGGAAGAATGAGAACTCGAGATGAAGAGAGTTATTATTATTTGTCCACACCATACATGATGATATATGTAGCAAAGACATTCTGGCAAAAATCGCAAATTTGCAGCTTCCCCCCAGATAAGAAGGTATAGACCAATATAGAGTAATTTCCGTTGTTGCACCTCTTGCTGAATTGTTGGCAACCTATAGTTGAGATAGACACACAACAGAGAATCAGAAATGAGTAACCGTGGAGCACAGCAGTCTTATTTGTACATTTTGAGAAAAAACTCAATGCTCATTTTCTAACTTAGAAAGTTTGTCTATTCTTTTTTTTTTGGGGGG